>NC_056460.1:14563901-14746401 GCF_018296145.1 Oncorhynchus tshawytscha
TCATCTTAACACTGCCAGGAAACAGTGTATTACTGTAAAGTAATCTTAATACTGCCAGGAATACAGTGTATTACTGTGAAGTCATCTTAACACTGCCAGGAAACAGTGTATTACTGTAAAGTCATCTTAATACTGCCAGGAAACAGTGTATTACTGTAAAGTCATATTAATACTGCCAGGAAACAGTGTATTACTGTAAAGTCATCTTAACACTGCCAGGAAAATGTGTATTACTGTAAAGTCATCTTAAAACTGCCAGGAAACAGTGTATTACTGTAAAGTCACCTTAAGTCTCGCTATTGTTGATCTAATAGAGATCAGTTTGTAGAATCTTGCTAACTCGTATGGTCTATTCTGGCTATACAGCGCAAACACATCTGGGACCAGACTTTGGCTACGTGTTTCTCATAGGAAGACATTATGAGCTTTACATTTTGGATAGCCTGATCCCAGATCTGTTGGTGCTGTCTAGCATGACATGACTATCGGAGTTTGCTATACAGCACAAACAGATCAGGGACCAGGCTAGGGCTTGACTGTGTTTCTCTAAGGAATGTGTGTTTCACTGTAGTAGTGTGTGTGGGTTGATTTGCATGCTAAATACAGGCTCTATAACGCATTAGTCACTGTGTGGTAGGCTGCCTGTGCTGCATATCATTATGTCAAATCAGTGGATACACTGCCACCTTTTTGGAGGAGGTGAGCACTGCCTGCTTGTCCTTTGTACGTAGTGGGATCTATTCAAGTCAACTCGAGCTCTTTGTGTATCTCGGTATGCTTGTGAGGGAGCTGGAGCTATAATCGTTATTGTTGTGCCGAAGCGCTGTCATGAGGGTATGCTTGACTGCAGTTCATCAGTGTGATAATGCTGCGTCTTTTGTTTGTGTCCTGTTTGTCTTCTCTCCATCTGTCTCTAGGCTGTGAAGCTCTCCCATTGGACACTACTCAGAGACTCCGCCTACTACACGCTCTCTATCGCAGCCCTCATTGCAGTAAGTGGCCAACTACACGCACACGCGCGCGCAAGCACGGATACACACACAAGCAGCGGAGAGAGAGAGGGGGGGGGGAGAGAGAGAAAGAAAGAAAAAGAGGGAGAGAAAGAGAGAGGTAATAGAGGACAGAGGCAAAGAGAGCGAGAGAGAGAGAGAGAGAGAGAGAGAGAGAGAGAGAGAGAGAGAGAGAGAGAGAGAGAGAGAGAGAGAGAGAGAGAGAGAGAGAGAGAGAGAGAGAGAGAGAGAGAGAGAGAGAGAGAGAGAGAGAGAGAGAGAGAGAGAGAGAGAGAGAGAGAGAGAGAGAGAGAGAGAGAGAGAGAGAGAGAAAAAAAATATATTAAGGACAGACAGAACATCAGCTGGACCAGTCTGTCTGAGAACCCTGCTCTGATGTGCAGACAGACTCATCATGCATCACTCCTCCCAATTAAACACTGGGTCTGACTGATGTAGATAAAGGACATCTGAACTGACCCTCCATACATGGTATTATTGCAATGCAGGTTGACGTTTATTGTTATGAATTTTGCCCTGGATGCAGAACTGAGCGATGTCCGAGACAGACATTCCCTCTTCTCCTCGTTTTTTCCCCTATAAACATTGGCTTGACTGACTTTTGACATTAACCGAATAAAGTTTAAAAAAAACATTTGTGAAGGTTTGGTGTGGCTATTATCAAGCTTTAGCTACTGCCGGCCTATGATATTAAGGCAGTGCGCCACATCACTACAACTGACTTGAGCTGAGGAAGTCTGTTTCGGGCCTACCAGAGTTACTCCTGTAATCTAATGCTTCAAATCAAATCAAGTGTATTTGTCAGGAGCGAGCGCCGAATAAAACAGGTGTAGACCTTAGTGAAATGCTTACTTACCAATGCATATCTTTATGCAAAAGAGTCTGATCTAAAATGTATGAATTAGCACCCTTCTGTACTCCTACATATGTATAGTAGACGCATGAAGAAATGCTACGGCATCTCTCTCTCTCTCTGGGGTTTTAGGCCTACGCTTCTCTTATAGGCTCTATATGTATATACAGTCTGAAGTTTACATACACTTAGGTTGGAGTCATTAAAACTCGTTTTTCAACCACTCCACACATTTCTTGATAACATTATAGTCGGTTAGGACATCTACCCTTGTGCATGACACAAGTAATTTCTCCAACAATTGTTTACAGACAGATTATTTCACTTGTAATTCACTGTATCACAATTCCAGTGGGTCAGAAGTTTACATACACTAAGTTGACTGTGCCTTTAAACAGCTTGGAAAATTCCAGAAAATGATGTCATGGCTTTAGAAACTTCTGATAGTCTAATTGACATCATTTGAGTCAATTGTAGGTGTACCTGTGGATGTATTTCAAGGTCTACCTTCAAACTCAGTGTCTCTTTGCTTGACATCATGGCAAAATCAAAATAAACCAGCCAAGACCTCAGAAAATAAATTGTAGACCTCCACAAGTCTGATTCATCCTTGTGAAAGACCTTGTGAAGATGCTGGAGGAAACAGGTACAAAAGTATCTATATCCACAGTAAAACGAGTCATATATCGACATAACCTGAAAGGACACTCAGCAAGGAAGAAGCCACTGCTCCAAAAATGCCATAAAAAGCAAGACTACGGTTTGCAACTGCACATGGGGACAAAGATCATACTTTTTGGAGAAATGTCCTCTGGTCTGATGAAACAAAAATAGAACTGTTTGGCCATAATGACCATTGTTATGTTTGGAGGAAAAAGAGGGAGGCTTGCAAGCTGAAGAACACCATCCCAACCACGAAGCACGGGGGTGGCAGCATCATTTTGTGGGGGTGCTTTGCTGCAGGAGGGACTGGTGCACTTCACAAAATAGATGGCAACATGAGGTATGAAAATTATGTGGATATATTGAAGCAACATCTCAAGACATCAGTCAGAAAGTTAAAGCTTGGTCGCCAATGGGTCTTCCAAATGGACAATGACCCCAAGCATTGGTTGTGACAAAATGACTTAAGGACAACAAAGTCAAGGTATTGGAGTGGCCATCACAAAGCCCTGACCTCAATCCTATAGAAAATTTGTGGGCAGAACTGAAAAAGTGTGTGTGAGCAAGGAGGCCTACAAACCTGACTCCGTTACACCAGCGCTGTCAGGAGGAATGGCCCAAAATTCACCCAACTTATTCTGGGAAGCTTGTGGAAGGCTACCCAAAATGTTTGACCCAAGTTAAACAATATAAAGGCAATGCTATCAAATTCTTATTGAGTGGATGTAAACATCTGACCCACTGGGAATGTGATGAAATAAATAAAAGCTGAAATAAATCTCCACTATTATTCTGACATTTCACGTTCTTATAATAAAGTGGTGATCCTAAGTCTAAAGGCCAATGCATGCAATTCTCTGACCATGAGGTGGACAATTATTAATTTAGGAATTAGCCTAAAAACCAATACATATATAGGCTATTGTGGGGAGGGGATGCATTTCTTTAGGACATCTTAAGTTGGACCAGCCCCCCAGTAAATTTCGATCACTCCCCTAGATGGGCCAGCTGCAAAGTCAAAGTGGTCTATATTGTAAAAATACATGAAAAGAAAATGTATATTTTTGGTCTTAATTTATGGTTAAGGTTTGCAATGTGGTTAGGGTTAAGGTTAGGTTTAAAATCAGATTTGACGACTTTGTGGCTGTGCCCAGCTAGTGACCAGTCTGCAGAGCTGCCTCCAGGGCAAGATTCAGGACAATAAATGCCAACCTTGAATGATAACATGCCTTTGACTCTACAGTCTGGATATGTAGTAGTATGAAATGCCAATGCCTCACTGAATAATCATTTTCAGTTCTGGGTATATGTTAGCCTTTTAGCATGAAGCATGATGACACAGTATACATACATCCGCAGAAAGAGAAGTACTGTATTTTTCCACCTGACATTGGCTAAGTGAGACTGTAATGAATCAGATGTTGAGTAACAGGTCTATTTGTCCTTGTTCTGTCGTGGAGGAACGTTCTGGAGTTGGCATTACCCTCTGGTGGTCAAGATAGACATAGCATTGCTTTCATAATCAGTACTGGAAATGATGGTGTTATTACGTCTCTGCCTTTTCCTAAATATGATCAATCCCTCTCTTTCTCCTCACAGTTTATCTACGACGGGGAGGTTACATGGTATGTAAAAATGCATTTATCTTGATATTCAGTCGTTTGATAATCAGTTGATAAGTTTCTGCGATGGTGTGTTTTGAATTAGATTCTCCTGTGCTCATCTCAACTGTATGTGTGATGTGTGCTGGGGGGTGGTGCTCTGAAGACACACTTCCGTTGTTCGCATGGACAATAAAGTTGGATTCATTCTATTCTATCCAAGGTGGGAGTCTCTAGTCCTGAACGTGATGTACCTCTTCTACATTCTAATCATGAAGTGAGTATGAGCATCATCTGGCGCTCACATCATCACACACCACGAACACACACACTTCCCATCTGGACCAAGAGCTATTCAGTCATTTAAGATACTGTACATTGAGGCAAATGTATTACACTGTTACTCACAGGAATGTCTGCCTTCTTCTGTAAACTCTTGAATACTTTCTACTCAATTCTCATTATCTGTGAATGTTCATCACTTGTGTGTGTAGGTTTAACGGCAGAGCGAGGCGCTACTTTGACCGACGGAAGAAGAGCTCCGTGAGTCTGGCCAACGGTCTGACGGGCAGCACTGACCTGGAGGACAACGTCACCTGTGACGCCACCGCCGTCCTGCTCAAGAAAGGTACCTACTCTGGTGGCACACAGATTTGACATCACATTATCAGGCTTCTGTGGGGCAACACTTTATTTGGATAGTACATCTACAGACTAGTTCAACTAACTATCTACTAACCTTAACCCTTTACCCTAACTCTTATTCTAAACCTAACCATAACCTTAACCCTTTACCCTAACTCTTATTCTAAACCTAACCATAACCTTAGCAAGCAGTTGCTTATCAACAGATAGTTTGTTGATGGTGTGAGTATCTGAACTATCCAAATAAACTGTGACCTTCTGTGGTACAATACAGAGAAATACAGTTTACCTTGAAATGATTTTGATAGTTGTGGTGGTTCCACTGAAAAAGGAACTATTGTAGTATCTCAGTTTCAGTTACTTCAGGGTTTTGGCCAGGCCCTTTATCTACTTCCCCATAGTCAGATGAACTCATGGATACCATTTGTATGTCTCTGCGTCCAGTTTGAAGGAAGTTGCTAACTAGTATTAGCTCATTGCGCTGACGCTAGTTAGCATTGGTTCCTGAAACTACCTCCAACATCCTTCATACTGGACACAGTTCCTCTGACTCTGGGGAAGTCAATAAAGTGAATCATTGCCAAAATCCTGAAGAATCCCTTTAAGGCACTCAGTGGAAGGTACACATGTGTATGTATGAGTTTCTTGTGTCACCAGTCTGTTAGTGATAACAGTAGCCATTTTGTGTCTGTACCCATAGCGAATTTGCAGTGTGCTGATGGTGGATGAGCTACTGTCAGCCTACCCCCACCAGCTGTCCTTCTCTCATTGAGAAACTATTAGAGAAGAAGTAACCAGGCGGCCATTTTGTGTCTGTCCCCATAGCTAACTTCCAGTGTAAGCCTAGTGTGCTGATGGTGGATGAGCTACTGTCAGCCTACCCCCACCAGCTGTCCTTCTCTGAGGCTGGCATGAGGATCATGATCACCAGTCACTTCTCCCCCAGGACACGATTAACCATGGCTTCACGCATGCTCATCAATGAGGTAAGATTTTCTCTTATCTCCCAGACACGTATCTCCCTCACTAGCTTTAAGCACCAGCTGTCAGAGCAGCTCACAGATTACTGCACCTGTACATAGCCCATCTATAATTTAGCCCAAACAACTACCTCTTTCCCTACTGTATTTATTTATTTTGCTTCTTTGCACCCCATTATTTCTATCTCTACTTTGCACATTCTTCCACTGCAAAACTACCATTCCAGTGTTTTACTTGCTATATTGTATTTACTTCGCCAACATGGCCTTTTTTTGCCTTTACCTCCCTTATCTCACCTCATTTGCTCACATCGTATATAGACTTATTTTTCTACTGTACTGTATTATTGACTGTATGTGTAACTCTGTGTTGTTGTATGTGTCGAACTGCTTTGCTTTATCTTGGCCAGGTCGCAATTGTAAATGAGAACTTGTTCTCAACTTGTCTACCTGGTTAAATAAAGGTGAAATAAAATAAATAAATGTAAAAAAAGATTAGGGTAACACACACACACATACACATGTACTGTATGAATTTGACATTTACATACACCCCACCCTCTACACACACACACACACACACATACACATGTACTGTATGAATTAGACATTTACATACACCCCACCCTCTACACACACACACACATACACATACACATGTACTGTATGAATTAGACATTTACATACACCCCACCCTCTACACACACACACACACACATACACATGTACTGTATGAATTAGACATTTACATACACCCCACCCTCTACACACACACACACACACATACACATGTACTGTATGAATTTGACATTTACATACACCCCACCCTCTACACACACACACACACATACACATGTACTGTATGAATTAGACATTTACATACACCCCACCCTCTACACACACACACACACACATACACATGTACTGTATGAATTTGACATTTACATACACCCCACCCTCTACACACACACACATACACATGTACTGTATGAATTTGACATTTACACCCCACCCTCTACACACACACACACACACACACACACACACACACACACACACACACTCTATCTCTCTCTCATTGACTCAGTATTGTGTGTGTGCAGAGACAGAGGGTGATCAACACCAGTGAGACCAGGGTCAACCAACACATCACCAACGGAGACTCAGACTCTGCAGCCGCCAGGGCTCCAGAGAGGCGGGGTCTGGAGAATGGCAGGACGGGCGGGGCTGAGAGAGGGCTGAACGGGAGATGCCTAGGTCAGGGGGTCCTGGAGTCGGGGAATGAGACGGAAAACGAGAACGAGGATAATGAGAATAATGAGAACGACGGAGGAGAGGAGGAAGAGGACGAGAACGAAGGACCTCTGGTCCCTCACAGACCACCAGGTGTGTGATCATGTTATATTTCTATATACTTTATTCTATGTTTTACATATTTCAATTCACTGACGCACATTTTCTCTCTTCCAATCCCCTTCTCTCTCTCTCTGTCCCCCTCTCTCTCTCTCTCTCTCTGTCTCTCTCTCTCTGTCCCTCTCTCTCTCTCTCTCTCTCTCTCTCTGTCCCTCTCTGTCCCCCTCTCTGTCCCCCTCTCTGTCCCCCTCTCTGTCCCTCTCTCTGTCCCTCCCTCCCTCCCTCCCTCCCTCCCTCCCTCCCTCCCTCCCTCCCTCCCTCCCTCCCTCCCTCCCTCCCTCCCTCCCTCCCTCCCTCCCTCCCTCCCTCCCTCTCCTCCCTCCCTCCCTCCCTCCCTCCCTCTCCTCCAGCGGGTGTGTGTAACAAGATGAAGTGGCTGCTGTGCTGGCCTCTGTGCCTGCTCCTCTTCTTCACCATCCCGAACTGTGCCAAGCCACGCTGGGAGAGATGGTTCATGGTCTCCTTCGTCACCTCCACCATGTGGATCGCTGGCTTCTCCTACATTATGGTCTGGATGGTGAGTTCTTATTTGACATTCATTTGCTAAATGTCATATAAGCCTTGGCTCCAGCTGTCCTCTCAAACGGGAATACAGTGTTGAGGTCTGGTAATTGTCTTGCAGAAAAATGCCATGTGTGACGGTTCCATTCTAGCCTTGCTTACAATTCTAATGGTACGACTGCCATGTTGTCATTGACTATAGGTGACTGTGATTGGGTACACGCTTGGCATCCCTGATGTCATCATGGGCATCACGTTCCTGGCGGCGGGGACTAGTGTTCCAGACTGCATGGCCAGCCTCATCGTGGCACGCCAAGGTACTGTAGGGAGAGAGTCACACAGAGACCACTCCATCAGAACCAACTCCACATCACGTGTCTTTTATGAGGTTACTCAGAGCTGTTGAACTGCGGTACTGCACACACAAAGTACGGTGTTATAATACAATGTGTTACGCTAGATTTTTCTCTTCTGTCTAGGTCTGGGAGACATGGCCATCTCTAACTCCATTGGCAGCAATGTGTTTGATATTCTGGTGGGCCTTGGCCTGCCCTGGCTTTTACAGACCCTCTGCATTGACTATGGATCAACTGTGAGGATTCCTGCTATTACCCATGTTATTTATTTGAACTATTTCCCAACATTGTAGACAGGCTTAGAGCTGATCATGTGTTTCTGGGTCCTCTTCAGATCTCTCTGAACAGTAGAGGATTGATCTTCTCTGTTGCGCTGCTCTTGGCCTCAGTGTTCCTCACAGTGAGTACAGGCTGTACTCGGATCAGCCTAAACCCAATACTAGCTTCAACTTTATTTCAAAACAACTGTCTATAAACCAGTGTGTTTTGCTAATGTTTTCACCTGTAACCTGCCTAGAATACCTCCAACAACCTATCACTCTCTATGGTCTATCTATGAAACACACATAAATGTAGTGTACTATGTTAACTCCAAATCTAATCTCTCCTTTCCCTCCTCCTCTCTTCCTCTGTCCTCAGGTGCTGGGCGTCCACTTAAACAAATGGACTCTGGACCGTCGACTGGGTCTGACCTGTCTCCTCATGTACGCCGTCTTCGTCTGCTTCTCCGTCCTCATCGAGTTCAACGTCTTCATCTTCGTCAACCTGCCCATGTGCCGCGAGATCCTCTGATCCTTGTGCTCTTCCTCCTCCTCTTCCTCCTGCTTTTGCTCCCGGAGGATGTCTTTGCCACAGGTCTTTGCTCCCTGTCTGCTCGCCCCACCCTCGAGTGGATTTTTATCTTGAAATAATAGTTGTTTAATTTATCTTTGGTGCAATACAAGCGAAAGATGAACGGAGATTTGCGCTCGTCTGGTTTTGGCGGGAGAAGAGAAGACGTAAGAGAAAGTCCCATTGGAACATGATGAGGTCAAAGGTCAACTGAACAGGAAGTAGTAGTGACTGCTTCCTGTTAGCTTTCTGTTGCCAGGTAAACTGAAGACATTGGTTTGGATAAACTAAACTGTATTATCATCGACGTCGATGTATAAGCTGCTAACTGACAAAGAAAATGATTGGCTAATGGCGATTGATAGCCAATAGGATTGTGTTATTTTCTTACTCTTTGTACATGTTTGGATATAAATATTATACATATTGTTTAAGGTGTTTTAAGTTAAGATGGATGTGCGACAGGATTCCATGTGTGCTGTAAATATTTGAAGAGAATATTGACATGGAGAAGTTTATTGACATATTGCTCTCACTTAGACTGGTCAGGTTCTTCAACCGTTCGGTGAAGTGGCAAGAATCAAAGAAGAGGAGGAGGACATTTTTTGTTTAAGCTGAGTGCACTGCAGTGACTTGACCAAACAGTGATGCTCTCATGCCAGCCATGTCTTCTCGCAAAGTGTAAGATAGCATGACATGCTAATCGCGAGTCTATTCCTTGAGCTTTGTGCTGTCAGGGAGAGTTCATATCAATCTCTTCTATTTGCAGTCAGATATATTTATGTACAGTACAGTTTCTCTTGAGTTATTTCGTCTCCAAATTATATCCAAGTGTATGTGGGTTGTGGAGTACCAGTCAAAATGTTTTGGACACGGCTGCTCATTCCAGGGTTTTTCTTTATTTTGACTATTTTCTACATTGTAGAATAATAGTGAATACATCAAAACTATGAAATAACACTTATGGAATCATGTAGTAACCAACAAAATGTGTTAAACAAAATATATGTTATATTTGAGATACTTCAAATGGCCACTCTTTGCCTTAATGACAGCTTTGCACAGTCTTGGCATTCTCTCAAACAGCTTCATGAGGTAGTCAACTGGAGTTCATTACAATTAACGGGTGTGCCTTGTTAAAAGTTAATTTGTGGAATTTCTTTCCTTCCTAGTGCGTTTGAGCCAATCAGTTGTGTTGTGACAAGGTAGTAGTGGTATACAGAAGATAGCCCTGTTTGGTAAAAGACCAAGTCCATATTATGGCAAAAGCAGCTCAAATAAGCAAAGATAAATGACAGTCCATCATGACTTTAAGACATAAAGGTCAGTAAATCCGGAAAATTTAAAGAACTTTTAAAGTTTCTTCAAGTGCAGTCGCAGAAACCATCAAGCGCTATGATGAAACTGTTTCTCATGAGGCCCGCCACAGGAAAGGAAGACCCAGAGTTACCTCTGCTGCAGAGGATAAGTTCATTAGAGTTAATAGCCTCAGAAATTGCAGCCCAAATAAATGCTTCACGGAGTTCAAGTAACAGACACATCTCAACATCAACTGTTCAGAGGAGATTGTGTGAATCAGGCCTTCATGGTCGAATTGTTTCAAAGAAACCACTACTAAAGGACACCAATAAGAAGAAGAGACTTGCTTGGGCCAAGAAACACGAGCAATGGACATCAGACCAGTGGAAATCTGTCCTTTGGTCTGATGAGTCCAAATTTGAGATTTTTGGTTCCAACCGCGGTGTTTGTGTGAGAAGCAGAATAGGTGAACGGATGATCTCCGCATGTGTGGTTCCCACCATGAAGCATGGAGGAGGAGGTGTGGGGGTGCTTTGCTGGTGACACTGTCTGTGATTTATTTAGAATTCATGGCAGACTTAACCAGCATGACTACAACAGCATTCTGCAGCGATACACCATCCCATCTGGTTTGCGCTTAGTGGGACTATCATTTGTTTTTCAATAGGACAATGACTGAAAACACACCTCCAGGCTGTGTAAGGGCTATTTGACCAAGAAGGAGTGTGATGGAGTGCAGCCTCAGATAACCTGGCCTCCACAATCACCTAACCTCAACCCAATTGAGATGGTTCGGGATGAGTTGGACCGCGGAGTGAAGGAAAAGCAGCCAACAATTGCTCAGCATATGTGGGAACTCCTTCAAGACTGTTGGAAAAAGCATTCCTCATGAAGCTGGTTGAGAAAAAGCCAAGAGTGTGCAAAGCTGTCATCAAAGCAAAGGGTGGCTACTTTGAAGAATCTAAAATATATTTAGATTTGTTTAACACTTTTTTGGTTGCTACATGACTCCATATATGTATTTCATAGTTTTGATGTCTTCACTATTATTCTACAATGTAGAAAAAACCCTTGAATGAGTAGGAGTGTCTGAACTTTGACTGGTACTGTATATTTTTCCTAATTTATCCCAAAATGATTGTAAATAAGGGATATCCCTGGAGTTGAAATCCAGCACCGTCACTTTATTGAACAGAGATACGCTATATGATATGTTTCTGTTGTACAGCATCTAGTTGTATGTAACTGTAACTACTGCACTTTAGGACCCTTTTTAGGCTATAGAATCTTGTACAATAGCAGAATACCTTCTACGCAATAGTAGAATATGTTCTACCCAGTTCTAGTACAACATTTCTACTTAAGGAAAATAAGTATTTTTAGACTAGTAGGTGATGTAAGGACTGTCGAGTTAAAGCTGGATTGAAGTGTGTGTGTGTGTGTGTGTGCGTGCGTATGTGTGTTTGTTGTCTGTGTGTGTGTCTGCACCACGCATGTGTGCAAGGATGTTTTTGTGGGTGTGTGTGTGAGTGTCTGTGGGTGGGGGTGGGGGACCATGGAAAATCTTGTTAATGAGCAGACATAATCATGATTGATTTATTTATGGATTCATTTATTCACGGATCATGTCTGCTCTATCGGTATCAGAAAATCATGTGGATCCAGTTGTAAATGGAATGCTTTATGTTCTTCTTTCTGTGTTATTGAGATTCTGTGTACCAATTATATAATCAAAATACTGGAAACCTGACTATGTTGTTTATATTTAAGAATATAGAACTTTATCATTTATAAGTTTTGTATAGTTCTTATTTCAAATAGTATATATTGCAGCGTTTGTATCTTGTAAAAATGAACACTTTGGCAGATGCAGTACATGGCACATTAACTAGACTGGTATAGCCACCAGAGGGCAGTGAAGTAAATTACATTTAGGAGCCATTGAATTAGATTTGATATCTCTTAGTAATAACGGTGTCAGTTTCTACATTTTCTAGCAAGCAAACCTTTCGCACTCGCACAACACATGTCTTCTCTAAACAGTGCTTCTTGAACTCTGGTAATATCCCAGGCCCCGTGTTCACAGATTCTTAGAGTAGAAGTGCTAATCTAGGATCAGGTCCCAGCTGTCCAAATAATCTGATTCATTATGAACTAACAGACCCACCTGATCCTAGATCAGCACCCGTACTCTGAAACGTTTCGTGAATACAGGTTCAGGTATTCAGTTAAGGCCTCAAACCAACAACAATTGTGGATGTGTTCATGTATTTGAGCCCAAACAGTAACATATTTAGTCAACAACAGCATTACCACTTTGTATCAGTGCTTTGTATCCACAGCATGTGTTCAAAACAAAAGTGGAGATGTGATAACTGGGAATGTCTACTATTGCTTACTTTTATGAGGATTGCCAATGGTTACCAGATTAAAGGACCAGTCCGTCTTCTTTTTGACGCTTTGTACAGTTTCAATTAGGGGGAGCAAAACAATACGATGGTTGATTTTGGCACATAGAAAACAGTTTGGGTACTTTTAAGTGAATGGAAGAGGAATTTTGTGTTAGTCTGCATGTCTCTTCATGATAAGTCTACTTATTTTTGTGTGTACATTTGAATTAAGGTATTTCATGATCAAAAGGCTCTGTTTTGATACTGTTCATATCAAAAGGGAATATAAACAATGTTTAAATAACTTATGACGAGCATATTTATTTGAAATAAATACAGTATTTAGAATGTAGGTCTACTTCCCTAATTGGTTTCAACAAGAACCAATGTCATTTTACAGTCATGTCTTTGAAATTGTTTGTAAATCCTCATTTTCTTTCCTGAGGGCCTCTGGTTAACGTAGCCTCTCTTAGTACTCTGTGTTTAGGAGGGATTCAGTCATATTTTGTTCCCAGGGGTCTTCTTGCAATAAACAGATTTACATACAGTACAATAGTTTCTACATGGTTATTATTCTGATTATGTATTTTTTATTTTTTATTTAAGCTTTATTTATCCAGGAAAGACCCATTGAGGTCAGAAGACCTCTTTTACACCTGACCAGTGTCCATTGGACAGTCAGCAGGATGAGAAGACCAAAGGAAGGAATTCACGTGGACAAAGGTTGAATAAGGTTTATGGACATGGGGTAGCTGAGTTATAAATTGTAGTGATTGTCATGTATTTGGCACAGTAGGCTACTTTTGATTGAAAGTCTTTGGGGGTGTTTGTTTTAGCATTTTACACCAACGTCCTGCAGATGTTCTAATCTCCCACTATATTGAAAAATGAATCAATCTAAACAACTGTGGAATAAGTGTATGTTTATAGGCCTACAGTACACGAAGAATAATTAGTAGGTCTGTGAAATAGTCGTCCAACATCCCCATCAGCGCATGAAGACGTTCCAGAACTGGTCATGTGATCTAGAGGTTAGCACTCGCTCGAGTCTTGCACTCGGGCTGCAGTGTTTTGCCCGGAGAGGGTTGAGCCTGAGCGAGGTGTGCAGAACTGAACTGGAGTTGTGCAGAACTAAACTGGAGTTGTGCAATGGAGACGTTTTGGCAAGAATGAAACTTCAAAAGAATGAAACTATACAATATGATGCAAAACTATCTGAAACAAAAGTAAAACTCTATGAGTTCGCGTTGCACCACGCGTAGACCACTTGGAATTGTGTGGTTTCTGCCACAAGGAGACTGGACTTTGTCTTTAGGTAAGCACTTTACGCCTTCTTTATCCTTAAGTGTTTACAAACATTGGTTTCTTACTAATGCAGTTTTAACCATATTGTCGTTATGGCCAATTGAGATGTGAACTGTAAACGAATGATTACGTATTCTTTTGTTATGGTCATAAGTACAGATTTTAGTTGACTTACAAATATATATTTTATCGGAGACTTGGTCTTTCTGGTTGAATAAAGTCTAACAAAAGAATGCACGTTAAAGGGGCGATCAGCTGTTGCTACATCCAATGTTGGACTTCAATTACTGATTGATACTTGAAGAATATAACTTGTAAATGGATCATGAGCTGTCATACCACATCAGAACCCCAAATATACGCTTGTTTTACACCAATGTTTGTAAACAAAGTAAAAGTAAACTAAAACAATACAGCCTAAAAACATGGTTAAAACTATAATATTAATATCCTGAATGGTCAGTCCTTGCATCCATAGCTCTGTCTATACATTTGAGAGTGATTGCATTTCTCCAGCCCCATCCCTCAGCTTTTTACCAAAACAGGGGCGTGGATCTCCTTTGTTAGGATTTCAACTTCTGATTGCCGCTTTAAATAGTGTTAAAAGGATGAATGGTGTAACTCATAGCTGACAAAGGAATGTCCACATAGACATAACCTTTCCACTCAGTGATACGCAAGTCTGGATGTTAGTTTTTATGAGGGACCTGTAGTATCAAGTCAGACTTACTTGGAAAGTCAAAAGTGATGGATAATGTAGATGAATTCATTTGTTCACATCAAGCAGTAACACATCTCTTAGTCTAATGCTTTTCCAGTCTAAGAGTAATAACACTTGCACCAATTTCTCCAGGCAAGATAAGAATTCCTCCTGTCCAATGTGCTGTATTTGACTAGGTCTTATCTACAGACTAAACTCCACTTCTGAGTACAGTACACTTCGACAACTTTAGTCATTCAGGGGTTTGCTACTTGTTTGGCCAAGAGATTTGGAACAAGTTTGAAAGAAGCAGGAATATGTCTGGAACAGACATCGAAAAGGGGATTTCAGACCATTTATTAGTCTGCTACGGTCATGTTCAGAGGTGTAGCTACTCTGACCGCGTTTGACCTGACCTGGTTCAGTTTGATGTGTTCAGATAAGCAGTACTTGTACCCCTATACAAACATATCCTCATACACCACTACCATATCCTCATACACCACTACCATATCCTCAAGTAAAAGTATGGAGGCAGTGTTTTCTCTCTCTCTCTCGCTCTCTCTCTCTCTCTCCTTGCTACTCTGTGAAGCGATGGTGGGCTTTCTTCCCATTGCTGTCCATTCAACTTTCCGCCTTCCCATCCAAGAAGGGCGCATGGAAAACATTTTAGAACACATTGGCACAGACCTGGCTAGACCTGAACATACAGAAAATATACCACAATCGACTGCATCTCCTGCAACCCCATTGGTCAGCAATTGTTACCAGGTGTTTGTCAATAATCATTTTGGGGATCTTTTTCCTGGTTAAAGTTCAAGGGAGAGAGATTTTGGCGGCCGTTGGGTAGTTACACTGTTACGAGGATGTGAATCAGCAGATAGGATTTTTAAAAAAGTTTTTTTTATTTTTATTTTTTATTTATTTTTTACAAATGGACAACGGGTTTTGACCATGGATTGATTATGTTACTATGGTAGTAGTCCCTTGTTTCCCATAGCCAGGCCCAGACCATGTCCTCACTGTAAGTTAAGCCAGATACTGTCTGTATCTCGCTCCAGGTGTTTTTTTTTCGTTTGGAGGGGAGCATGGAAGGTTATTTTAGTAGCCAGGAGTCTTTATTTTCTACTGTATAAAGTACATTGAGACTGAGACTAAAGTCTGATAACTGTTGGTCCAACAGGTGTTTGTGGATGTTGGACTGTAGACTTGTTTGTTCACAAGAACCTCAATGTTTGACAGAGTAGTTACACATGTAGGTATACAGTCTGAAAGCTGTATGTCCAGGATGTACGGTGGGGCAAAAAAGTATTTAGTCAGCCACCAATTGTGCAAGTTCTCCCACTTAAAAAGATGAGAGAGGCCTGTAATTTTCATCATAGGTACACTTCAACTATGACAGATAAAATGAGGGGGAAAAATCCAGAAAATCACATTGTAGGATTTTTTATGAATTTATTTGCAAATTATGGTGGAAAATAAGTATTTGGTCAATAACAAAAGTTTATCTCAATACTTTGTTATATACCCTTTGTTGGCAATGACAGAGGTCAAACGTTTTCTGTAAGTCTTCACAAGGTTTCCACACACTGTTGCTGGTATTTTGGCCCATTCCTTCATGCAGATCTCCTCTAGAGCAGTGATGTTTTGGGGCTGTTGCTGGGCAACACAGACTTTCAACTCCCTCCACAGATTTTCTATGGGGTTGAGATCTGGAGACTGGCTAGGCCACTCCAGGACCTTGAAATGCTTCTTACGAAGTGTACCTATGATGAAAATTACAGGCCTCTCTCATCTTTTTAAGTGGGAGAACTTGCACAATTGGTGGCTGACTAAATACTTTTTTTGCCCCACTGTATACAGGCTCTTAACAGCCTATAAATACCTGCTACGTAAACCTCTCGCTCCCTGACCCAAACAGGGCCGGCTACTGTAGTGTACGAAGGGCCCTCAGATATGATGAGCCGCTGGGTGTGGACCCCCTACTAAATAAATCATATTTTTGCGAGCCGCCAATGAAGTTCCTGAAAGCCACATGCAGCTCTCAAGCTTCGCAGTGACTATCACTGGTGCAGAGTAAGACGAGCAGGTGCAAAGGCTATTTGCATATTGATGGAAAAAATAAAGGAAAGAAAGAAAGATTGATCAAATTTTAACCCAACATATTCTGTAGGTGTAATAAAAACAATATTTAATTTAGTAAAAAAGAAAAATAAATACCATTATGTATATTTTAAGGCTGACCCCATTTAGTCGACAGGTCGATTGTTTGGTCGATAGATGGTCAGGACGTGAGTTGGGTGGGCATTCTATGTTTTGTGTTTCTAGGTTGGTTTTCTGTGTTCGGCCTAGTATGGTTCTCAATCAGAGGCAGGTGTCGTGAGTCGCCTCTGATTGAGAATCATACTTAGGTAGCCTGGGTTTCACTGTTGTTTTGTGGGTGATTGTTTACGTGTCTGTGTTTGTTCGCCACACGGTACTGTTTCGGTTTTGTTCACGTTTATTGTTTTTGTATTAGTGTTCATGTTGAGTTTTTTCATATTAAAAACATGGACACTTACCACGCAGCATCTTGGTCCGATCCTTGCTACACCTCCTCTTCTGAGGAGGAGGAAAACCTTTACACAGCCCTACTACATATATATATATAATTTCCACTGACCCCTGGCACCCCGTTGCGGACCACCGGGGGTCCCTGGACCTTGGTTTGAGAACCCCTGAACTAGAGTCAGAGGTTGCAAATGTGGTCTAGACACATTTCTCTGCCTTCTGAGGCGACTTTGGAATATCCATGGTTTTGTAGTGGGTGATGTCATCAGGAAGCAGGCACTCAAGTTACAGCCGTGAGGATTGTGCCCTTTTGTTCCCCAAAGACATATCCCACTGAATGCTTTCACAGGATCAGACTGTACCGGTGACTTTACTCCTGCACGGCATAGAAACACACACACACACACACACACACACTTTCTGTCTAGGTTCAAACATCTTCAATACCACTGGTTTTCCTAGTATGGCTTGAGGAAATGAGTCTGTAACTGTGTATTTAGGATTTACTACCCTGCCAGTTTTAAATTCATATTAACTCTCACTGTGGCCTACATAACTTTTTACCTTTTTATTTTATTTAACGTTTATTTAACCAGGCAAGTCAATTAAGAACACATTCTTGTTGACAATGACGGCCTGGCAAGAGGAAGAATACCTCCTGTTGGGACAAGGGCCAGGATACTACTGTGGATGCCCCAAAATTTGAGTTTTTGAATAATTTTTCCTTCATTTTCAAGGGGAACTAAAGTCATTGGAATTCAGAATATGCCAGACAGAGAGGGTGTTGGAGCGCTCAGCAGACCCTGAACTGCTCTCCCCACATAATACTATATATTATGGCCTACTTTGGGTTTCCTTTCAACACCACAGAGTGCTGGTGGGTTCAGTTTGAGACCTAGTGGACGGGTTTGGGTGGAGTCGCCATAACTAACCAACATCCCTCTTGGTTTCTTGGCCTTGCTCCCTCCTTTCATCTTTATCCATCCATCTCTCTTTCCTCTCCCTCCCCCCATCTCTCTCTTTCTCTGCCCCATCCTTCCTGGTCTCCCAATCTCTGCTTCCCAGTGGCTAAGACATCTGAAGAGAGCGAGAGAGAGACATTACACATACTTATTCTAAGTGGAGAACTATATCCTCAGTCTTCACCCTTATTTCTGGTTCTCATTTAGTGGGGAGTGGCCCAGTGCTTTGAGTCATGTGACTCAATTCAGAATGTGCTAAAACAACTCCAAACGTTTCCACTTGGTGTTGACCATGGAGCAGAAATCACAGAGTGGAAAATAAGTTTTGATAGGGCGGTGGTGGTGGTGCCTGGTGCTTGCTGTAACAACATATTAAGTTGAGGTGGCTGTGTTTATTTTGAGCTTGTATTCTCTCCATGTGTTTCTCTAGAGACCTCTTTTAATGCCGGTCATTGGAATTGCAAAGTTTATCCTTCTAGTCACTGTAAACAACCACTATAGTATCATAACAAGCACCATGCCTACCTGGTGGGCTATGTAGTGCTATGCAATGTTTATTATAGCGTTGCCACGATACCAATATCGCGATACTAGGAAGTAAGAACGCAAAGGAAACAAGAAATGAAGCGGAGTAAATTTCCTGAGGAGAACAGTCCTAATGTTGGAACCAAACAGCTGTATGTTGTCACCCGAAGTCATATTAGTTTCTTTTCCAGGCTATAGCACACTATTTGACAAAAGTAGGCTTTAAAGGACCAGAGAGTTGATTGTTCTTCGCGTTTTCTTTTTTTTGCCAAAAGGAAAATCCGGTACCGTCATATGGTGATACTGGTATCATGACAACACTAGTCCATGACTCTTTATAAACTCCTATGCTCAGTCACTACATAATCCCACTGAGAGTAATATGGGTCTACAAAGCATCTCAGAGTAGGAGCGCTGATCTAGGAACTGTCCATATAATCTAAGGATCTGTCCATATAATGTGATTCATTATGGGATCTTAGCTAGCGAACGTCACAGCTGCCTTCGCGTAACTCAACGCGTGTTCTCTGGTCGTCTAAACCCCACCGCGCGTGTCTCCTTCGAGCAGAAAGTTGGCCGGCAGAACAGAGGGACGATGTCTGGCGCTTAACGACACTTGTTTGTTTCCTTGGAAGACTAGTGTGTTTTATTTTTATGCAATTACTCAACTTCCTTTAAATAGTGCCAGGTTCTTCTTCCGTCCCCTTCAGGCCAAAGTCATCGTTCTTCTAGGTAGATTGTCTGGGTCGTTAATGGAACCACCTCAAGTATCTCTTTCTTTTCGTCTTTTTCTCTCCTTTCGTTCTTCTCTCTCCATTACAAAACAACGGACTGCTCTGTAGCTACAGTATCTGTTGTTTAGCTTCAGTGTCTACGTTTGGTCTTTCCCTTCCTTCCCAACGTACAGTCTGTGTTTTAGGTGGTTCGTGCTTGTCATAACTGCACGTAAAGGTTCTATTAGGCTAAGTCTTCGTAGTTCGTACGGTGTGAACTTTCAAGCCATGTAGGACCTCAAGCTTTCTCTTGGGACTACAGTTAGTTATATTACGTAACCAACAGAGTTTGGGGATTTATAGGGCATCAACTAGGAACCTGTGACTCTAGTGTGAATCTCATTCCGCTCTGTTGCCTACAGGTCTCTAAAACTATCCAGTAATTCTCCTGGGTCATGTTCGGTAGGGAGAACATGTTGTGAAATTGAGAGGTACGAGCTGAATATTTCCAATCAGAACACATGTTTTAGTTTTCCGTCGCAAAACATTTTTCTACGGTGTAGCCTGTTGAACACTACCTCTAATGTTCCTTCTCTCTCTGGATCTGCCCTGTTCCGCCTCTCTTTGCTGATATTTCTCTCTCTTGCTCTCACAGCAACAAGAGGCCGTCGCACTCCAGTGCCTTATCATCTGGGTGGACAGAGGGGAGACAGAGGGGGAATTTATTGTCTGTGACTAAGTAAAGCCTTGAAGGTTCTTGGTGAATCTGGCAGAGGATGAATAAAAATAGGAGGAGAAGAAGGGGAAAGCTTATCTTCACTGTATGTCTCAGACAGCTCTGACATTTCCAAGATCTCCCTTTAATTGCACGCTAATGTTTCAGCACCAAACATATGGGTCGCTTAGCCTGATCCCAGATCTGTTTGAGCTGTCTTGTCGACCTATGTTCATTGTAACACTAAAGTGTCTGTACAGATCTGGGACCAGGCTATGGGCCACTTGCTTCATCTGGTCCTGCATCAACTCCTCCTTAACCAGACACTGACCCACATACAGAACAGAAAAGCTATCTTGCCGTACGCAAAAAGGATGGTCCGGAAAGTTCTTCATGTCAGTCTCTGCTATGAGATCAGCTCTGATTAAACTACTGCAACAGTACCTCTGCAGCTGAGGAATCCTCTTCAAGTTGCCTGTGAGGCATGCCTTAAGTAAATAAACTGATCTCTGTCTCTCTCCCCCTCTCTCTAAAATACACATACACGCAGTCACACACACTCCCTACGCTAAGGTTGCCTATGGTCTGAGCAGTAACGGGACCCCCCCCGCTACCCCTCTGTATCTGTTATTACAGCAGGACCACTGCACAAGTGGTGTCATTTCACACAGGATTTCACTCAGGCAGTATGATGGGCTACTCGGTAAGGACACACGCAGTTTTAAGCAGTATTCTCTCTCTGTCTGTGTGTGTGTGTGCGCGCTTGCGCTTGTGCGTTCGTGTGCGTATGTGTTATAAAGTTGAGGTGATAGCTTCAACAGGTCCCCATAAACCACAGAAGTGTCTTGAGAGTGACAACAGATTGAGTCTAGACCTTAACAGAAGGTTTGGCCAAATGTGTTGTGTGAGGACTATTGTTTCTGTCTGTTTCTGTTGAGTTACTTGCTGCTTGCTGTTGTTAGGCACCCAATAGGACATGCTTTGTGCATTAGGCTGTCTGGGTTGGTTCTCTAATAAAAGTTGTTTCTCCATAAGTCTCGGGCTGGCAATGATAGAGGATGGAAATTTTCTTTAAATTAGTGTAGGAGCTGGCAGATGTTGGCAGACATTGTGTCATGCCAATCCTTTGGCCTGTTGCGCGCGCGCACACACACACACACACACACACGTCAGAATAATGACTGATTATGCTACTAGTTGGTCTTTAAACCTATGCAAGAGGAATTTTGCTGAAAATTACATTTTTTAATGAGTAACAGGGTATGTACTGTAGAAGGGAGTGCTTCTCTAGTTGTGTATATCTACATTCTCAAACCTCAATTAATGAAAGGTTACTTACACACATGCGCACACGCTCAAACACACACAAACACCCACAGACACACACACACACAGAGAGAGAGATTGGTCCTGTCTGTGGAACAGTGTGTCTCTGTGTTGCTGGATTGCAGTGCCAGGGGCCTGTCTGTGTTCCTGTGTGGAGAAACTCACTCCGATGTGTCTTTGTTAGTCTGCAGCTGAGGCACACTCACACGCGCACACTCACAGACACGGCCAATAACAACATTTCTCTGATTTGTGTGAATATCCTCTCTCTTTGATGACTATGATTATAAGCATGCATCACTTTGAAATGCTCCCTGGATGTCAACATTCTTGCCTTTTGGATACAGTAGAGGCAATAGTCTCATCGTTTCCATCACCTGGATTGTCTCTGTGCTCCAGAAAGTATCTCTGTTATTAACACATCTGATGTGGTGAGGTTTTCTCTTCCAGAGCTGGGTGTTGCCAGGGACCTCACCATGAGATATTATCACGATGCTTAGGTGCTGATAACGATATGTATTGCGATTCTACATGTATCACGATTGATCACGATGCTCTATATCTATTGCGATTCGATATTCCAAACATATTGCTCACTACACTATATGTCTGCTATAGAGGGACAAGAGAGAGCCGTGATAAAAACGAGTTCTGATCAGTCATGGAAATAAACGTGTTGGCTCGCCATTTAAAAAATGATAATATTGTGGCCAAGCTACTGGAGGAGAATAACCAAAGATGTGGTGCTGGTACAGCCGACTAGTGCTAGCTAATGTTAACTAACTTTAGAGAATCGATTCTTGGAGTCATAGAATCGATATAATATAGTCTAAATAATATTGTGATACTCTACTGTATTGATTTTTTCCCCCATCCCTATGGTCTTGTTTGTCTACACTCTCGTCTAGTCTCGACCAAACTGAGCCAGTGGAGTGAACATAATGACATTTCCACAGTTCATTCTGCCTGAGCTGAACTGCCACTGTCTTCCTGTTAATCCCAATACCCAGCATGCACTGTGTGTCTCATGTTATGGTTTGTGACAGAGTGTTAACCCTAGATAGGTAGATTCCATTCATTTTAATTAGAGGCATGCGTACATAGTAGCCTACACACAGCAGTGCTATTGAGTGTAGGAACACACATCAGAGGATATGAGAGTTGCTATAGGAACTAGAATCTTCATAAAATCAGACTGTTCCTAGAACAGGGAAAAGGGATATATGATGCAGTCATTTGATAGAGACACAGTCAGGGGGGGGACAAAATGGCGCCGTAGAGAGAACACGGTGTTTCAGTGAGCTCTCGTGGCATTCGTAAATGTATATTCTTACATTAATCTCCTAGCTTGAAAAAGTGGTAGAATTGGCTAAATAAGTTACCATATAATGAGTCTTGACGACTATTTCGCAAAAATCTCCGACAACATGCCCAATAGAACTACTAAGAAGTCGACCAAAACCACCACCCCTGTGGATGTGCATGAGGAGCTAGCTAACACCATTGCGATCCAGGCACAATGGACCTGATGATTCAAAAGATGACTGATAACATTACTAAAGTGATCGATGCTAAGATAAGAACGGTCTTGGAAGCAATAGCAGGTCATTCAGCTGAAATACAGAGCGTTGTGAAACGTGTTGTTGAGGCGGAAGGAAGAATTGCTGCAGTGGAAAGTTCAACTACATCTATGGACGCTAAGATAAAAGCACTTGAGAAACAGGTGTGCGAAATGGCGGAGCACATTGACGACTTGGATAATCGAGGACGCAGATGCAATATTCGTGTTGTGGGACTCCCGGAAAATTCTGAAGGGACACGTTCAGTAAAATTCTTTGAGGAATGGATCCCTGGCTACCTACAAATGGACACTAAGGCTGGTCGTGTGAAGCTGGACAGAGCCCATCGCTCTCAAGCACCGATACCCGGTCCCAATCAGCGCCCACGGCCGGTGGTTATAAAGTTCCACAACTTCACCGACAAGCAGCGCGTCATGGATGCGGCTAGAAACATCGGCTCTGATGGTAGTCAACATAAAGGTCCAAAGGTCTCATTCTTCAATGATTATTCCACAGCAGTTGTACGAAGACGCAAAGCGTTTGATGAGGCGAAGGCTCGACTCAGGAGAATGAAGATGGACTACGCACTGTTATACCCGGCCACATTGAAGATTATGGTCAACGGATCACCTAAAAAGCTCTACACACCTGAAGAGGCTGCTGCGTTTATTGACTCTCTCCGGGTAAATAACTTTAAGCTGCACCTCCACAGCATTGAATAACTTTGTTTATTTTTGGTTGAATCTGATCATGAAACAGTGGTGTGAGTCCTCACGTACTCCGGCTCAGTAATATTCGTATCTTTATTATTTTTCTTGCTAAAGTAATAGCCGCTATAGCTCAGGCTGAGATATGTGTGAATCCATATTGGTGCCCAGGCTTGGTTTTAGGTGGAAGAGCCTCAATCTTCTTCTATTGATTTTCTTTTCCATATATATAAAGGATGAGGCTATTGAGCGGCAATGCGGACTTAAGAGTCTACATTGGAGAGTTGAAATCCCCTGCATGTTAGCTAGTGGGAAAACCCCCTTTTGGATCTTTACATGTTTAATTTTTGGGTTTAGTATAGTTCGAGTTCAGGGTTCATATTTTTTGTTTATGCTCAGTGAGATAGAGGAGAGTTCAACACATGGAAAAAGGTACCACCCCACTTTTACAGTAGGATCCAGTCTGGATATTGAATGGTCAAGATAGAATGGCAGATAACAGACTGCGTGTATGTACGTGGAGCATTAGAGGGAGCCATAACCCCATTAAAAGGAAGAAAGTACTGTCTTTTTTGAAAAAAGAAAATATTGATATTGCCCTGTTGCAAGAAACTCATTTGGATGATAAGGAGCACCTGAAATTACAACAAGGAGGGTTTGGTCAAGTGTTTTTCTCATCATTTACATCCAGAAGTAGAGGTGTAGCAATTCTGGTGAAAAAGAACTTACCACTTAAGGTCTTGAATTGTGTGAAAGATACATTTGGTCGCTTTGTTATAATTAATGGTACTTTACAAGGGCAGAACATTTCCATAATGAATATTTACTTCCCCCCTGCTCACCCCCCTGATTTCCTCACTAAGGCATTTCTAGACTTTTCAGAATTAAACTCGGACACTGCAGTGGTTGGAGGAGATTTTAACTGCTTGTTGAACCCCCTTATTGATAAGTTTCCCAGCGGTATAGCTTCACTCTCTCCTCAAGCTAAGTCACTTAAAGTTATTTGTGATGATCTGGGGTATGTGGATGTCTGGAGAGCTTTTCAACCCTCCAACAGAGAGTTCACTTTTTTCTCTGCACCTCATGGATGTCAGACTAGAATAGATTATTTTTTTATGCCCAAGACGTCTTTGCAGTCTGTTTTATCCGCTAGGATAGGAAGCATAGTCATATCTGATCATGCTGAGGTGATCCTGGACATACAACTCAACGGGGCATTCAATCGGTCAAGACATTGGAGGTTGAACACAACCATTCTTAAAGACCATACATTCACATCATATTTTATAACAGAGTTTAAAGCATTTTTCTCTATTAACTCTCAATCAACAGATAACCCCTCGCTCCTTTGGGAGACCTGTAAAGCGTATGCCAGGGGTCTGATTATGTCATACACAGCTACTAAGAGACGGAAAAAGCGGGAAAAGCAAAAAATGTTAGAGGGTGAATTAGGAACTAAAGAGAAGGACTACATTAAAACGCCCACTCCTGCCCTATTAAAGGAAATATCAGTCATTAGATCAACGTTAGACTCTCTCCTAACACAGGACGCTGAAAAGAAAATGAGATTTGTCAGGCAAAAGCTATATGAATATGGCGATAAGCCAGGAAAGTACTTGGCATACCTAGCTAAAAAGAGGGCTGACTCTCAGTCAATTGCTACTATTACTGATTCTGATGGTAATCATTTATATGAAAATAAATTGATAAGTGACTCATTTAAGAAATTTTATACAAGCCTTTATGCCTCAGAACTGCCAAAGGATGCACCCAAATTAATGGAGAACTTCTTTTGTAAGATTGAGCTCCCTACTATCTCCGAAGAGCAGAGGTCCCTCCTTAATGCCCCTATTACCAAGGAAGAGATAATGTTCGCAATTAAGAATCTGCAAAATGGTAAGGCCCCAGGACCAGACGGGTTTTGTAGTGAGTTCTATAAAGAGTTCCATGGCCTGATCCTTGAGCCATTGCGTGATATGTTTAACCACTCATTTTCAAATGACCATCTCCCTCAAACGCTGAGAGAAGCCAACATTTCACTTATTCTCAAAAAGGGAAAATGTCCAGAGTCTTGTTCCTCATACAGACCAATTTCCCTTCTGAATGTGGATAGAAAATTGCTTTCTAAAATTCTAGCCACAAGATTAGAGGACTCACTGCCACTAATTGTGAAAGGAGACCAAACTGGCTTCATTAGGGGCCGTAAGTCATGCAACAACGTCAGGCGGCTTCTTAATGTAATTCAAGCCTACCAACAAAGTGCTGTGGATGGTCTTGTGCTCTCCCTAGATGCTGAGAAAGCATTTGATCGTGTGGAGTGGTCTTACCTATTATTTGCTCTAAATAAATTTGGTCTGGGGGACAACTTTATAAAATGGGTGAAAGTTTTATATGATGATCCTCAGGCTGCTGCCCTTACTAATGGGCTACTGTCAAATAGCTTCTCTATACACAGAGGTACCAGACAGGGCTGTCCTTTATCCCCCCTCCTCTTTGCACTCGTTATGGAACCACTGGCCGAGGCCATCAGGGTAACGCCTGCTATACAGGGGCTGCTCATTGGTGATGTTCACCATAAAATAAGCTTGTATGCTGATGATGTCCTGATATTCATCTCTAGTCCCGAGACTTCAATTACATCTCTTATTAATATTATTGAATCATTCAGCGAATTCTCAGGCTACAAGATTAACCTTACTAAGTCAGAGGCTATGCCACTTGGTAGCATACACTCTGTACCTAATACTTCTCCCCCCTTCCCTTTTAAATGGTCTCCCTCAGGTTTCATGTATCTGGGTATATTTGTAACTCCTAAATTCCAGCTAATGTACAAAGCCAATTTTGTTCCCTTGTTTGATACAATAAGACAGGATCTGGAGCCCTGGAACTCTCTCCCGATTTCTTGGTTGGGTAGAATATCCCTCTTGAAAATGAACATTTTACCTAGACTACTTTACCCAATCCAAATGATCCCAGTATTACTCTCCAATAAGGTAATAAAGGATGTAAATGGATGGCTAAGTTCCTTTATATGGAGTAAACGGAAGCCAAGACTTAAGATGGCAATATTGCAGCTGCCAAGTTCTATGGGCGGCTTGGACCTGCCCAATATCAGGTTCTATCAATGGTGTGCCCACCTTTGTTATATTTCTGACTGGATCACAAATGATGACTCCTCTATTTGGTTAGACATTGAGACTTCTCTTTCAAAATACCCCTTACAGGATCTTTTATTTTTCAGAAGTTTCAAGTCTGTAGAAGATCACTGCAATAATCCCGTTACACTTAACACATTCAAAGTATGGAGGTCAGTTCAACGCTTCCTGGGAAGGTCCAAACTAACCTCTGCTCTTACCCCAATTCTTAACAACCCAGATTTCAGTCCAGGATTGCTGGATGCTGGCTTTAACTTATGGCTTAATAAGGGCATACGCAGGCTAAATGACTTATTTGCTGATAAGATTTTGTTGTCATTTGAGCAGATGGTCGAGAAATATCGACTCCCAAAGCAGGACTTTTTCCGCTTCCTACAAGTAAGACATTATATTCTGAAGAGCACCACCTTAATTGGTAACCCTGATGTGTCTGTCATTGAAAGAATGCTTTTTTTCCCACAAAGGAAAATGTCTGTAAGTCTGTTTTATGATACTTTAAGGTCCTTTTCTGCTGTCAACACACAGAGGGTGAAACAAGTGTGGGAGAAAGAATTGTCTGTTACTATTGACGAAGAGATGTGGGAGGACATTTGGAGATATGCAAAAACAATATCTATATGTAACCGTACTAGAGCAATCCAATTAAGAATAATACACAGATTGCATATATCCCCAAATCGCAGACATGCTTTTAGCCCCACTTCCTCTTCCCCTCAGTGTCTTAAATGCAAAACTGATACAGGCACCCTAACACATTGTTTATGGTCATGTACCAAAATACAAAGATACTGGTCTGGTATTCTGCAAAAAATTGAAAAGATCCTAGGGGTTGATCTAGAATTGGACCCAGTTTCTTTACTGTTAGGTCTCCCTAGTAGGCATGTTACTTCTGTCGGTAAAAGGAGGCTTTACAACATCCTTACCTTCGCAGCGAGGAAAAACATCCTTTTACAGTGGATTAGTGATAAGGTTCCTTCTATTAAAGATTGGCATAAGATACTATTTGAATGGGTGCCTCTGGAATATCTGACATGTACATTGCATTCTAAAACAGACCAGTTCTACAAAGTATGGGAACCTTATCTAAATTACCTAGAACCTGAGGTATCAGCTATTCTGCTGCAAGGATTCTCTTAGAATGGCGGGGATCTATGTATTTCAGAACTACACTGTACGTTCCATGTGTGGAACTTAACCTCTTGGTTTAAACTGAGCTTTTTTGTTTAATTTCTGTTTGTAAGTTTGTTTAAAATGTATGTATTGAGAGACGCAATGATGGTGATGGGGTGAGAGAAGCACCGAGCGGGAAGAGGAAAATGGTGTACGTATGTATGGGTGTGTATATGTGTGTGCGTGCGTGTATGTATGTGTATGTGTGTGTATATGCATGGGTGTATGTGTGTATATGTGTATATATATGCACGTAGATATGTGTAAGTGGGTGCTGTTTTTCTTGTTTTTGTTCTGTGTGCTTTGTCTCTGTTGTTGTATCTCTTAATATGGGTGAAAATTGTGAAATTCCAATTAAAATACTGTTACAAAAAAAAAGAGACACAGTCAGAACAGCAAGGACTGCTGTCCAGGAAATGTCCTCTGCAGCAGGTACTTAGTTGATGTTTTGTTTTCATTTTCTCTGCTAGTCGACGGCTCTCATATCAAACCAGACTTCCCCCTTTTTAAGGCTATATTTTTTATTGTGCCTTTATTAAACCATGTCGTCCCGTTGAGGTCAGAAGACTTCGTTCCCAATCCCTTTTCTGCTGACAAGACAACAGGTGGACCTTACGGTTACAACGTTTTCCCAGTTGGGTTTTTACAACACACCATGGTTGGAGTTATAGAGTCATTTCCTGAGAAAGTCCCTTGACAATGACCTGGCTCGGTGAAGGAACATGTGTTCCTCCGTTGTTACTGTGTTCCCCAGCCTAAATAAAACAGCCATGCAGAACTGAAGATAACCCCATGTCTCTGTGAGCCAGTCAGGAAACAGCAGGCCTGTACAACCATAGGCTTCCAGCCACAGACAGGCGGACCAGCTGGGGATAGGGATGGACTGAAAACGCCTTTCACTTCAGGCCCATGGTCAGGTTTCTTTATAGTCGTTCATAATGGTAACGATAACCTCTGTATTTTAGTGTGGGAGGCTCATTCGAGAACAAATAGAAGACGTGGTTTCTGTTTGGAATGGGGAGAATGCGGTGGAATGTTGGACGATGATGACACACTTAAAAGCCTCTAATACCCTGCACACAACACCTTGCAGAACTGATGAATAAGTGCCCTATTAAATCTGCTGAACTCCAGCTGAGAATGTCTTAGCACAGAGACTCCTGCCAGTACTGTGTTATCTGACAGGAAACTAGGCCTTTCCATTCCTCTCCTCTGTTTCTTTTATTCTCTTTTCTGGGGGATCACTTCCTTCCTGTTGGAGATGAAAGTGAATAGAACATCTCACTGAACTGCTGCCAGAGAGGGAAGAGAGAGAGAGAGGAGATAGGGCAGGGGTCCTGCTAATGGCTTCAGCCTGGAATGGAGAGAGAGAGAGGGAGAGAGAGGAGAGAGCGAAGGGAGAGAGGAGAGAGCGAGGGGAGAGAGGAGAGAGAGAGGGGGGGGAGAGAGGAGAGAGAGAGAGGGGGAGAGAGGAGAGAGAGAGAGGGGGAGAGAGGGGGGGAGAGAGGAGAGAGAGAGGGGGAGAGAGGGAGAGAGAGAGGGGAGGAGAGAGAGGGGGGAGAGAGGAGAGAGAGAGGGGGGGAGAGAGGAGAGAGAGAGAGAGGGGGAGAGAGAGGAGAGAGGGGGAGAGAGGAGAGAGGAGAGAGAGAGAGAGGAGAGAGAGGGGGGGGGAGAGAGAGGGAGAGAGAGAGGGATGACAACTGTCCCCTTTCATCTACAGCCTCCAATAACACCCCTCCACTACACACTTTCATTCTCGCACATAAACAAACACACAGACAGAAGAGTGGTGTCTTGCAGCCCTAGGTGTGAGCATAACCAGGGGATAACGCAGGTTGACATTTATTGGGAAGAATTTTATCCTGGAGGCAGAACTGGGTTATTTAAACTAGATGGGACAGCTGCAATGTCAACATTGGCTGTATTGTAAAAATTCTAAAATGAGCTTTTTGGTTTTAATTTTAGATTAAGGTTATGCGTTAGGGTTAGCAATGGGGTACATCCATTTGAATTCAATCACTTTTTGACAGCACCCCTTTTGATTTGAACGAAACCTTCCATACATATTTGCCCATTGTAGAAGTGCTCAGAAAGTTTCGGTTGAGATTTATATCATTTAAATCATAGGTCATGGGTGTCATGATCATTGATGTCATTTCAATCATAGAAATATATTTAATAGAATGGACCTATCCCTTCAGACCACTGCAATTTAGCTGGTACACCATTGAAATGTAAATTTGATTGATATTTGAACTTCTAATTCAAATCAAATATTACTGGTCACATACACATGGTTAGCAGATGTTAATGTGAGTGCAGCGAAATGCTTGAGCTTCTAGTTCCGACAGTGCAGTAATATCTAACAAGTAATCTAACAATTCCCCAACAACTACCTAATACACACAAATCTAAAGAGGTGAATGAGAATATGTACATATACAGTGCCTTGCGAAAGTATTCGGCCCCCTTGAACTTTGCAACCTTTTGCCACATTTCAGGCTTCAAACATAAAGATATAAAACTGTATTTTTTTGTGAAGAATCATCAACAAGTGGGACACAATCATGAAGTGGAATGACATTTATTGGATATTTCAAACTTTTTTAACAAATCAAAAACGGAAAAATTGGGCGTGCAAAATTATTCAGCCCCTTTACTTTCAGTGCAGCAAACTCTCTCCAGAAGTTCAGTGAGGATCTCTGAATGATCCAATGTTGACCTAAATGACTAATGATGATAAATACAATCCACCTGTGTGTAATCAAGTCTCCGTATAAATGCACCTGCACTGTGATAGTCTCAGAGGTCCGTTAAAAGCGCAGAGAGCATCATGAAGAACAAGGAACACACCAGGCAGGTCCGAGATACTGTTGTGAAGAAGTTTAAAGCCGGATTTGGATACAAAAAGATTTCCCAAGCTTTAAACATCCCAAGGAGCACTGTGCAAGCGATAATATTGAAATGGAATGAGTATCAGACCACTGCAAATCTACCAAGACCTGGCCGTCCCTCTAAACTTTCAGCTCATACAAGGAGAAGACTGATCAGAGATGCAGCCAAGAGGCCCATGATCACTCTGGATGAACTGCAGAGATCTACAGCTGAGGTGGGAGACTCTGTCCATAGGACAACAATCAGTTGTATGTTGCACAAATCTGGCCTTTATGGAAGAGTGGCAAGAAGAAAGCCATTTCTTAAAGATATCCATAAAAAGTGCCGTTTAAAGTTTGCCACAAGCCACCTGGGAGACATACCAAACATGTGGAAGAAGGTGCTCTGGTCAGATGAAACCAAAATTGAACTTTTTGGCAACAATGCAAAACGTTATGTTTGGCGTAAAAGCAACACAGCTCATCACCCTGAACACAACATCCCCACTGTCAAACATGGTGGTGGCAGCATCATGGTTTGGGCCTGCTTTTCTTCAGCAGGGACAGGGAAGATGGTTAAAATTGATGGGAAGATGGATGGAGCCAAATACAGGACCATTCTGGAAGAAAACCTGATGGAGTCTGCAAAAGACCTGAGACTGGGACGGAGATTTGTCTTCCAACAAGACAATGATCCAAAACAAAAAGCAAAATCTACAATGGATTGGTTAAAAAATAAACATATCCAGGTGTTAGAATGGTCAAGTCAAAGTCCAGACCTGAATCCAATCGAGAATCTGTGGAAAGAACTGAAAACTGCTGTTCACAAATGCTCTCCATCCAACCTCACTGAGCTCGAGCTGTTTTGCAAGGAGGAATGGGAAAAAATGTCAGTCTCTCGATGTGCAAAACTGATAGAGACATACCCCAAGCGACTTACAGCTGTAATCGCAGCAAAAGGTGGCGCTACAAAGTATTAACTTAAGGGGGCTGAATAATTTTGCACGCCCAATTTTTCAGTTTTTGATTTGTTAAAAAAGTTTGAAATATCCAATAAATGTCATTCCACTTCATGATTGTGTCCCACTTGTTGTTGATTCTTCACAAAAAAATACAGTTTTATATCTTTATGTTTGAAGCCTGAAATGTGGCAAAAGGTCGCAAAGTTCAAGGGGGCCGAATACTTTCGCAAGGCACTGTAAGTATATGGATGAGCGATGGACGAGCGGCATAGGCAAGGTGCAGTAGATGGTATAAAATACAGTATATACATGTGATATGAGTAATGTAGGATATGTAAACATTATTAAAGTGGCGTTATTTAGAGTGACATTATTTAGAGTGGCATTGTATAAAGTGACTAATGATCCATTTATTAACGTGGCCAGTGATCGGGTCTCAAAGTCGGCAGCAGCCTTTCTGAGTTAGTGATTGCTGTATGTCTTATGGCCTTGAGATAGAAGCTGTTTTTCAGTATCCCAGCTTTGATGCACCTGTACAGACCTCGCCTTCTGGATGGTAGCAGTGTGAACAGGCAGTGGCTCGGGTGGTTGATGTCCTTTTTGGCCTTCCTGTGACATCAGGTGCTGTAACCGTCATGGAGGGCTGGCAGTTTGCCCACGGTGATGCGTTGTGCAGACCTCACTACCCTCTGGAGAGCCTTGTGGTTAAGGGCAGAGCAGTTGCCGTACCAGGCGGTGATACAGACCGACAGGATGCTCTCGATTGTACATCTGTAAAAGTTTGTCAGGGTTTTGGGTGACAAGACAAATTTCTTCAGCCTCCTGAGGTTGAAGAGTCGCTGCTGCGCCTTCTTCACGATGCTGTCTGTGTGAGTGGACCAATTCAGTTTGTTCGTGATGTGTACGCCGAGGAACTTAAAACTTACTACCCTCTCCACTACTGTTCCATCGATGTGGATAGGGGGGTGTTCCCTCTGCTGTTTCCTGAAGTCCACGATCATCCCCTTTGTTTTGTTGACGTTGAGTGAGAGGTTGTTTTCCTGACACCACACTCCACGGGGCCCTCACCACCTCCCTGTAGGCCGTCTCGTCGCTGTTGGTAATAAAGCCCACTACTGTTGTGTCGTCTGCAAACTTGTTGATTGAGTTATTAATTACTACTACAAAGATGACCGCCGTCCAACCACTGTCAAATGTCAACTTAAATGGTCATATCTATTCTATTGTCTATATTTCTATGATTTCAATAAGTTTCCTATGGAAGATTTACAGTAGCAATTGAACACAACAGATATTCCCTTTCAAGGCAACATTCTCTGGCGTGTGGACCTCCAACCATCTCTGTGGTACTATTTGAAAGATGAAATGTTTCTTTTAATCCCATTTTAATACATTTATCAGCCAAAATATGACACCATCCCTGTATTCAAGAGCATGTTGTGTCACAACTGATGGCGGTCACAACACAAAAACCTCAGATGGTGGAAAATATGATCTAAACATATGCAAATATATTTTGATAATTGAGGTAAAACAAAATGACATACAGAGTTTAGTTTAAATTTAAAGGAATGCTGTCAAAAAGTTAAGGGTTAAGGTCAGGGTTAGGTTTAAAATCAGACTGTATGACTTTGTGGCTGTGCCAGCTAGTGACCAGTCTGCAGAGCTGCCTCCAGAACAAGATTCATGGCAAAACGCTAACCTGCGCAGATAAAATGGTTGATGAACGCCCTTGTTTGGTCTATGGGAGAGGAAATGAAAAGTTATTGTAACATCAAGGGTACATCAAGGTTCACTAGAAGACTGAAGCAGACCAAACAGCCTGGATTAACTTACTATGGGAGAAAGGAGAGGAATAACAATGTTGGAACCATGGCTGTAATTGCTGGAACATAGATTAAATGAAAGGACATGGGGAAAAGCAGCTAGCTAGAGGGACAGAGAGAGGGAAGGAGTTTGATACTGTCCTACCTAGCCTCTGTCATTTGTTGACTTGCTGTGGCCATAGAATGGAATTTTCTCCAGTCTCACCCACGGCTAATCTGTTTGTCTGTTTGTTTGACCCCATAGGACTCCAGCCGACGTGAACACAGACGTCTAGACTTAAGCATGGCTGCTACGCTGCCATCTACGCTGCCATCTATACTGCCATCTATACTGCCCTCTACGCTGCCCAGACCAGACTGTCATATGGACAGGAGCGCAAGCTTCTTTAAGGTAAGTTAAGTCTAACTCTTGTTAGAGAGAGTACAAAGACGAGAGAGAGAAAGGGATGAGATAAGACGAGGGGTTGATGATATTAAATTAGAGAGACAGAGAGAGTTTCATACTGTCCTGGTAGAGCCTATAAGAAGAAGAACTACAACAATTCCCTGTCTGCTCTCTCAATGTGGCCAGAAATTGAATTTCCATCAGCCTCACCACCAACTGTATGTGTTTGTGCTCGACTCCATATACACTCTCAGAAAAAAAGTACAGAATTGTGCTTAATGTGGTAGAAACGCCTGTCACTGTAGTGGTACCCTGTAAGATATGTCCATTGTTCCATTAATTGTGGGTAAGTAATTGTAGTCTTGTAGTTTGTATCTTAAAAGAGCCAAAATATAGAAATCTGCCTTTTTTTAGGGTACCACCACAGTGACAAAGCCCTTTGTTCCTTTTAAGTGGCAAAAATGTACCACTTCTCTATATAGCAAGGCCCTCATGTGTACACACCTTCGCCATCCCACTTCTGACACCAATTTAGTCAATTCGGTGGGTTGTTCCGACCGGGATTCAAACCTGGGTCCAGCAACTGCCAAGCCAACGCCTTAACCAGTAAGCCAAGTGATACCTATTGACAAGGTCACTCAGTGTTTGGTTAAGGTTGCTACAATGTTAATTATAGCTCTTTATTGTCACATGCGTTTCTGTTGCCTTTATAAAGACTTCAGAGCTGGCAGCAGACATGCTCACACTTGAACTAACATAACCACAGACCACTTAATCACGGGTGGCCAAAAATAATTAACTGAAAGCCACGCCCCCACTAAGCCATACCTCTGATGATTGTATAAAAATGTACCATTATACTAGATTATCCGCACATGTGCCCTAAAATGTACTGTACAGTGCCATGTGAGCTCATATGTGTACCTCTGAAGGTACATACCCCAGGGAAAAATACTGTACCCTGACCGTACCCTTTTCTCCGAGAGTGTAGGTCTCAGACGGACTCACAGACTCAGACCTAAGCATGTCTGCTACGCTGCCCAGACCAGACTGTCATACGGACAGGAGAGGAAGCTTCTTTAAGGTAAGTTAAGTTTACTCTTCAGTTTATTCGTTAGCTTACTTTTGTTCCAAGGTTTATCTTATGTTGCCACATAGTGTAATAGCGCTCAAGTTGAGGACAGATGGAGAGTGTGAGGATTGAACAATGCTTGCTGCAGTCGTTGGAATCATGACAAATGCACACACAGCAACCATAAAGTACAAAGACACACACACACACACACACACACACACCATGGAGCAGTTGTCAGCCCTTTATGCAGTCTCTGGTTAAACCCTTGCATGACGTTGTTTTAGGAACACGGTCTATTCCTAGAAACATAATGAGAGCACGGTCCGTTCCGCTGTGTCTTAGTTTCATGCTGCTGTTTCTTCCATCAGTACCCTCTCCCTTCATCTCTCCCTCTTTAGTCAGACCACACTAACTGCCTCTGAGAGTTATCCAATCGTCATGTCATAATCGTTCTGTTATCCAATCTTCATGACTGCAGTGGGCTATCCGCTATATATCCGGTAATAGAAGGATGCCTTATACGGCAACTGTTGTGTATTTAGCCATATACTGTTGCTTCAGTTGATAACGTTTACACAAGGTGTCTACAGTAAACAGAGAATGGAGACGAGGTTATGGATGTGTGCAATGTAAAGAGTTACGGAGGCTTACAGAGGGAATGGATACACTGACACATAGACGTGAGATTGTACTGTCTCTTCTTATCTCTTTTCTCCCTCTGTCTCCATCCGCTCCCGCTCTCTCTCTGTTTCCCCATCACCCCCCCCCCCTCTCTCTCTCTCTCTTTCCCCGTCACCCTCTCTCTCTGTTTTCCTGTCACCCCCTCTCTCTCTCCCTCTCTCTCTGTTTTCCTGTCACCCCCTCTCTCTCACTCTCTCTCTGTTTCCCCGTCACCCCCTCTCTGTCTCTCTCTCTGTTTTCCTGTCACCCTCTCTCTCTCTCTCTCTCTCTCTCTCTGTTTCCCCGTCAGCCCCCTCTCTCTCTCTCTGTTTCCCCGGCACCCCCCTCTCTCTCTCTCTCTCTGTTTCCCCGTCACCCCCTCTCTCTCTCTCTCTCTCTTTTTCCCGTCACCCCCCTCTCTCTCTCTCTCTCTCTTTCCCCGTCACCCCCTCTCTCTCTCTCTCTGTTTCCCCGTCACCCCCCTCTCTCTCTCTGTTTTCCCGTCACCCCCCCTCTCTCTCTCTCTGTTTTCCCGTCACCCCCTCTCTCTCTCTCTCTGTTTCCCCGTCACCCCCCCTCTCTCTCTCTCTCTGTTTCCCCGTCACCCCCCCTCTCTCTCTCTCTCTGTTTCCCCGTCACCCCCCTCTCTCTCTCTCTCTCTGTTTCCCCGTCACCCCCTCTCTCTCTCTCTCTCTGTTTTCCCGTCACCCTCTCTCTCTCTCTCTCTGTTTTCCCGTCACCCCCCTCACTCTGTTTCCCCGTCACCCTCTCCATCTCTGTTTCCCCGTCACCCCCTCTCTCTCTGTTTCCCCGTCACCCTCTCTCTCTCTCTCTCTCCCGTCACCCCCTCTCTCTCTCCATCTCTGTTTTCCCCATCACCCCCTCTCTCTCTCTCTGTTTTCCCGTCACCCCCCCTCTCTCTCTCTCTCTCTGTTTTCCCATCACCCCCCTCTCTCTCTCTGTTTTCCCGTCACCCCCCTCTCTCTCTCTTTCTCTGTTTCCCCGTCACCCCCCCTCTCTCTCTCTGTTTTTTCCCATCACCCCCTCTCTCTCTCTCTCTCTCTGTTTTCCCGTCACCCACTCTCTCTCTCTGTTTTCCCGTCACCCCCTCTCTCTCTCTGTTTCCCCGTCACCCCCTCTCTCTCTGTTTCCCCGTCACCCTCTCTCTCTCTCTCACTCTGTTTCCCCGTCACCCTCTCTCTCTCTTTTTCCGATCACCCCCTCTCTCTCTTTGTTTTCCCGTCACCCCCGCTCTCTCTCTCTCTGTTTCCCTGTCACCCCCTCTCTCTCTCTGTTTTCCCGTCACCCCCCTCTCTCTCTCTCTCTCTCTCTCTTTCCCCGTCACCCCCTCTCTCTAACTCTCTGTTTTCCCATCACCCCCTCTTCTCTCTGTTTCCCTGTCACCCCCTCTCTCTGTTTTCCCGTCACCCCCTCTCTCTATCGTCTCTGTTTCCCTGTCACCCCCTCTCTCTCTGTTTCCCTGTCACCCCCTCATCTCTCTCTGTTTCCCCGTCACCCCCCTCTCTCTGTTTCCCCGTCACCCCCTCTCTCTATCTCTCTCTGTTTCCCCATCACCCCCTCTCTCCCTCTGTTTCCCTGTCATCCCCTCTCTCTCTCTCTCTCTGTTACCCCGTCACCCCCTCTCTCTCTCTCTCCTCTGTTTTCCCATCACCCCCTCTCTCTCTCTCTCTGTTTTCCCGTCACCCCCTCTCTCTCTCTCTCCCCATCACCCCCCTCTCTCTCTCTCTGTTTTCCCATCACCCCCCCCTCTCTCTCTCTCTGTTTTCCCGTCACCCCCCTCTCTCTCTCTCTCTTTCTGTTTCCCCGTCACCCCCTCTCTCTCTCTCTCTGTTTTCCCGTCACCACCCCTCTCTCTCTGTTTCCCCGTCTCTCTCTCTCTCTGTTTTCCCGTCACCCCCTCTCTCTCTCTCCACTCTGTTTCCCCGTCACCCTCTCTCTCTCTCTCTGTTTCCCCGTCACCCCCTCTCTCACTCTCTCTGTTTCCCCGTCACCCCCTCTCTGTCTCTCTCTCTCTCTGTTTTCCTGTCACCCTCTCTCTCTCTCTCTGTTTTCCCGTCACCCCCCTCTCTCTCTCTCTCTGTTTTCCCATCACCCCCCTCTCTCTCTCTGTTTTCCCGTCACCCCCTCTCTCTCTCTCTTTCTCTGTTTCCCCGTCACCCCCCCTCTCTCTCTCTGTTTTCCCATCACCCCCTCTCTCTCTCTCTCTCTGTTTTCCCGTCACCCACTCTCTCTCTCTGTTTTCCCGTCACCCCCTCTCTCTCTCTGTTTCCCCGTCACCCCCTCTCTCTCTGTTTCCCCGTCACCCTCTCTCTCTCTCTCACTCTGTTTCCCCGTCACCCTCTCTCTCTCTTTCCCGATCACCCCCTCTCTCTCTTTGTTTTCCCGTCACCCCCGCTCTCTCTCTCTCTGTTTCCCTGTCACCCCCTCTCTCTCTCTGTTTTCCCGTCACCCCCCTCTCTCTCTCTCTCTCTCTCTCTGTTTCCCCGTCACCCCCTCTCTCTAACTCTCTCTGTTTTCCCATCACCCCCTCTTCTCTCTGTTTCCCTGTCACCCCCCTCTCTCTGTTTTCCCGTCACCCCCTCTCTCTATCGTCTCTGTTTCCCTGTCACCCCCCTCTCTCTCTGTTTCCCTGTCACCCCCTCATCTCTCTCTGTTTCCCCGTCACCCCCCTCTCTCTGTTTCCCCGTCACCCCCTCTCTCTATCTCTCTCTGTTTCCCCATCACCCCCTCTCTCTCCCTCTGTTTCCCTGTCATCCCCTCTCTCTCTCTCTCTCTGTTACCCCGTCACCCCCCTCTCTCTCTCTCTCCTCTGTTTTCCCATCACCCCCTCTCTCTCTCTCTGTTTTCCCGTCACCCCCCCTCTCTCTCTCTCTCCCCATCACCCCCCTCTCTCTCTCTCTGTTTTCCCATCACCCCCTCTCTCTCTCTGTTTTCCCGTCACCCCCCTCTCTCTCTCTCTCTTTCTGTTTCCCCGTCACCCCCTCTCTCTCTCTCTCTGTTTTCCCGTCACCACCCCTCTCTCTCTGTTTCCCCGTCTCTCTCTCTCTCTGTTTTCCCGTCACCCCCTCTCTCTCTCTCCACTCTGTTTCCCCGTCACCCTCTCTCTCTCTCTCTCTGTTTCCCCGTCACCCCCTCTCTCACTCTCTCTGTTTCCCCGTCACCCCCTCTCTGTCTCTCTCTCTCTGTTTTCCTGTCACCCTCTCTCTCTCTCTCTGTTTCCCCGTCACCCCCCCTCTCTCTCTCTGTTTCCCCGTCACCCCCCTCTCTCTCTCTCTCTCCCTCTGTTTCCCCGTCACCCCCCCTCTCTCTCTCTCTCTGTTTCCCCGTCACCCCCTCTCTCTCTCTCTCTCTGTTTTCCCTTCACCCCCTCTCTCTCTCGCTCTCTGTTTCCCCGTCACCCCCCCCTCTCTCTCTCTCTCTCTGTTTCCCCGTCACCCTCTCTCTCTCTCTCTCTCTCTCTGTTTTCCCGTCACCCTCTCTCTCTCTGTTTTCCCGTCACCCCTCCTCACTCTGTTTCCCCGTCACCCTCTCTCTCTCTCTCTCTCTCTCTCTCTGTTTCCCCGTCACCCTCTCTCTCTCTCCATCTGTTTCCGTCACCCCCCTCTCTCTCTGTTTTCCCGTCACCCCCCCTCTCTCTCCATCTCTGTTTCCCCGTCACCCTCTCTCTCTCTTTCTCTGTTTCCCGGTCACCCCCTCTCTCTCTCTCCCTCTGTTTTCCCGTCAACCCCCTCTCCCTGTTTTCCAGTCAACCCCCTCTCCCTCTGTTTCCCCATCACCCCCCCTCTCTCTCTCTCTCTGTTTCCCCGTCACCCCCTCTCTCTCTCTCTCTCTGTTTTCCCATCACCCCCTCTCTCTCTCTCTCTGTTTTCCTGTCACCCTCTCTCTCTCTCTCTCTGTTTTCCCGTCACCCCCTCTCTCTCTGTTTTCCCATCACCCCTCTCTCTTTCTCTGTTTCCCCATCACCCCCTCTCTCTCTGTTTCCCCATCACCCCCTCTCCCTCTGTTTCCCCATCACCCCCTCTCCCTCTGTTTCCCCATCACCCCCTCTCTCTCTCTCTCTCTGTTTCCCCGTCACCCCCTCTCTCTCTCTCTCTCTCTGTTTTCCCATCACCCCCTCTCTCTCTCTCTCTGTTTTCCTGTCACCCCCTCTCTCTCCTCTGTTTCCCCACACCCCCTCTCTCTCTCTCTGTTTTCCCATCACCCCCTCTCTCTCTCCCCCTCTGTTTCCCCATCACCCCCTCTCTCTCTCTGTTTTCCCATCACCCCCTCTCTCTCTCTCTTTCTCCCCCTCTCCACTCTTCCTAGCCCAGGTGAAAGCGCTCTCTCTCTCTCTTTCTCTCCTTCTCCACTCTTCCTAGCCCATGTGAAAGCGCTCTCTCTCTCTCTCTTTCTCCCCCTCTCCACTCTTCCTAGCCCCAGTGAAAGTGCTCTCTCTCTCTCTCTCTCTCTCTTCCTAGCCCCAGTGAAAGCGCTCTCTCCTTTCACTCTCCACTCTTCCTAGCCCAGGTGAAAGCGCTCTCTCTCTCTCTCTTTCTCCCCCTCTCCACTCTTCCTAGCCCCAGTGAAAGCGCTCTCTCTCTCTCTTTTCTCCCCCTCTCCACTCTTCCTAGCCCCAGTGAAAGTGCTCTCTCTCTCTCTCTCTCCCCCTCTCCACTCTTCCTAGCCCCAGTGAAAGCGCTCTCTCTCTCCTCTTTCTCCCCTCTCCACTCTTCCTAGCCCCAGTGAAAGTGCTCTCTCTCTCTCTCTCTTTCTCCCCCTCTCCACTCTTCCTAGCCCCAGTGAAAGCGCTCTCTCTCTCTTCTTTCTCCCCCTCTCCACTCTTCCTAGCCCCAGTGAAAGCGCTCTCTCTCTCTCTCTTTCTCCCCCTCTCCACTCTTCCTAGCCCAGGTGAAAGCGCTCTCTCTCTCTCTCTCTCTCCTTCTCCACTCTTCCTAGCCCCAGTGAAAGTGCTCTCTCTCTCTCTCTCTCTTTCTCCCACTCTCCACTCTTCCTAGCCCAGGTGAAAGCGCTCTCTCTCTCTCTCTCTTTCTCCCCCTCTCCACTCTTCCTAGCCCCAGTGAAAGCGCTCTCTCTCTCCCTCTTTCTCCCCCTCTCCACTCTTCCTAGCCCCAGTGAAAGTGCTCTCTCTCTCTCTCTCTCTCTCTCTCCCCTCTCCACTCTTCCTAGCCCAGGTGAAAGCGCTCTCTCTCTCTCTCTTTCTCCCCCTCTCCACTCTTCCTAGCCCCAGTGAAAGCGCTCTCTCTCTCTCTCTTTCTCCCCCTCTCCACTCTTCCTAGCCCCAGTGAAAGCGCTCTCTCTCTCTCTCTTTCTCCCCCTCTCCACTCTTCCTAGCCCCAGTGAAAGTGCTCTCTCTCTCTCTCTCTCTCCTTCTCTCCACTCTTCCTAGCCCAGGTGAAAGCGCTCTCTCTCTCTCTCTTTTCCCCCTCTCCACTCTTCCTAGCCCCAGTGAAAGTGCTCTCTCTCTCTCTCTCTCCTCTCTCTCCCACTCTCCACTCTTCCTAGCCCAGGTGAAAGCGCTCTCTCTCTCTCTCTTTCTCCCCCTCTCCACTCTTCCTAGCCCCAGTGAAAGCGCTCTCTCTCTCTCTCTTTCTCCCCCTCTCCACTCTTCCTAGCCCCATGTGAAAGCGCTCTCTCTCTCTCTCTCTTCTCCCCCCCCCTCTCCACTCTTCCTAGCCCAGTGAAAGCGCTCTCTCTCTCTCTCTTTTCTCCCCCTCTCCACTCTTCCTAGCCCAGGTGAAAGCGCTCTCTCTCTCTCTCTTTCTCCCCCTCTCCACTCTTCCTAGCCCCAGTGAAAGCGCTCTCTCTCTCTTTTCTCCCCCTCTCCACTCTTCCTAGCCCCAGTGAAAGCGCTCTCTCTCTCTCTCTTTCTCCCCCTCTCCACTCTTCCTAGCCCCAGTGAAAGTGCTCTCTCTCTCTCTCTCTCTTCCTAGCCCCAGTGAAAGCTCTCTCCCTCTCTCCACCCTCTTCTTCCTAGCCCCAGTGAAAGCGCTCTCTCTCTCTCTCTTCTCTTTCCCCCCTCTCCACTCTTCCTAGCCCCAGTGAAAGTGCTCTCTCTCTCTCTCTCTCTCCTTCTCCCCCTCTCCACTCTTCCTAGCCCCAGTGAAAGTGCTCTCTCTCTCTCTCTCTCTCTCTCTCTCCTCTCCCACTCTCCACTCTTCCTAGCCCCAGTGAAAGCGCTCTCTCTCTCTCTTTCTCCCCCTCTCCACTCTTCCTAGCCCCAGTGAATGCGCTCTCTCTCTCTCTTTCTCCCCCTCCCACTCTTCCTAGCCCCAGTGAAAGCGCTCTCTCTCTCTCTCTTTCTCCCCTCTCCACTCTCCACTCTTCCTAGCCCCAGTGAATGCGCTCTCTCTCTCTCTCTCTTTCTCCCCCTCTCCACTCTTCCTAGCCCCAGTGAAAGCGCTCTCTCTCTCTCTCTTTCTCCCCCTCTCCACTCTTCCTAGCCCCAGTGAAAGCGCTCTCTCTCTCTCTCTTTCTCCCCTCTCCACTCTTCCTAGCCCCAGTGAATGCGCTCTCTCTCTCTCTTTCTCTCCCCTCTCCACTCTTCCTAGCCCCAGTGAAAGCGCTCTCTCTCTCTCTTTTTCCCCCCCTCCACTCTTCCTAGCCCCAGTGAAAGCGCTCTCTCTCTCTCTCTTTCTCCCCCCTCTCCACTCTTCCTAGCCCCAGTGAAAGCGCTCTCTCTCTCTCTCTTTCTCCCCCTCTCCACTCTTCCTAGCCCCAGTGAAAGCGCTCTCTCTCTCTCTCTTTCTCCCCCTCTCCACTCTTCCTAGCCCCAGTGAAAGCGCTCTCTCTCTCTCTTTCTCCCCCTCTCCACTCTTCCTAGCCCCAGTGAAAGCGCTCTCTCTCTCTCTTTTCTCCCCCTCTCCACTCTTCCTAGCCCCAGTGAAAGCGCTCTCTCTCTCTCTCTTTCTCCCCCTCTCCACTCTTCCTAGCCCCAGTGAAAGCGCTCTCTCTCTCTCTCTTTCTCCCCCTCTCCACTCTTCCTAGCCCCAGTGAAAGCGCTCTCTCTCTCTCTCTTTCTCCCCCTCTCCACTCTTCCTAGCCCCAGTGAAAGCGCTCTCTCTCTCTCTCTCCCCCTCCACTCTTCCCCCCAGTGAAAGCTCTACTCTTCCTAGCCCCAGTGAAAGCGCTCTCTCTCTCTCTCTCTCTCTCTCTCTCTCTCTCTCTCTCTTTCTCCCCCTCTCTACTCTTCCTAGCCCCAGTGAAAGCGCTCTCTGTAGGTCAAAACAACATAGTTTCCCATTGACTCCATCATCATGGCTTTAACTTCAGCCCATGCAGGGAATCACTTACCTCCGAATCCGCACTCATTAAAGAGCTAGAATTGATGATGACGTTGTTGGACACAGCCCTCCTGAGAGAGAGAAAGACTGTGTGGCGAGAGAGAGAGAGAGAGAGGTGGAAAGAGAAAGAGAGTAAGAGAGGGAAAAAGCGTTGTATCCAATGCGATGTGATTGATAAAAATGGGAAAAGAAGAGAAAGAAAGAGGTAGATGAAGAGTAAGAGAGAAATATACATAAAGAGAGAGAGGGGAGGATATGTGCTATTTTTCCTCAGCATTTTCCTGGGCACCAGTAGTTTCAACCTCACCAGGAAGGAGTGGTCCACCCTCAATAGGTTCAGGACTGTCCATGGCCCGTGCCTCGCAAAATCAAATCAAATGTCATTAGTCACATGTGCCGAATACAACAATACTTACATTGAAATGCTTACTTATAAGCCCCGAACCAATAATGCAGTTTAAAAAATACAAATAAGAATTAAAAGGAACAAGTAACTAAAGAGGAGCAGTAATATAACAATAGCAAGACTACAGTATACAAAGGGGGTACCGGTACAGAGTCGACTGTCTAGAGATAATGACAGAGAGTAGCAGCGGTGTAAAGGGGGGATGCAAATAGTCTGGGTAGCTATTTGACTAGATGTTCAGGGGCTTATGGCTTGGGGGTAGAAGCTGTTTAGAAGCCTCTTGGACCTAGACTTGGAGCTCTGGTACCGCTTACCATGCGGTAGCAGAGAGAACAGTCTAAGACTAGGGTGGCTGGAGTCTTTGACAATTTTTTGGTCCTTCCTCTGACACGGCCTAGGAAAGAGGTCCTGGATGGCAGGAAGCTTGGCCCCAGTGATGTACTGGGCCGCACGCACTACCCTCTGTAGTGCCTTGCGGTTCGAGGCCAGCCAGTTGCCATACCAGGCTGTGATGCAACCAGTCAGTATGCTCTCGATGGTGCAGCTGTAGAACCTTTTGAGGATCTGAGGACCCATGCCAAATCTTTTCAGTATCCTGAGGGGGAATAGGTTTTGTCATGCCCTCTTCACGACTGTCTTGGTGTGCTTGGACTATGTTAGTTTGTTGGTGATGTGGACACCAAGGAAATTGAAGCTCTCAACCTGCTCCACTACAGCCCCGTTGATGAGAATGGGGGCGTGTTCAGTCCTCCTTTTCCTGCAGTCCACAATCATCTCCTTTGTTTTGATCACGTTGAGGGAGATGTTGCTGTCCTGGCACCACACGGCCAGGTTTAGGCTGTCTCGTTGTTGTTGGTGATCAGGATCATTTTTGTGTCATCGGCAAATGTAATGATGGTGTTGGAGTCGTGCCTGCCTGTGCAGTCATGGGTGAAAAGGGAGTACAGGGGGGGACTGAGTACGCACCCCTGAGGGGGCCCCTGTGTTGAGGATCAGCGTGGTGGATGTGTTGTTACCTACCCTTACCACCTGGGGGCGGCCCGTCAGGAAGTCCAGGATCCAGTTGCAGAGGGAGGTGTTTAGTCCCAGGGTCCTTAGCTTAGTGATGAGCTTTGAGGGCACTATGGTGTTGAACGCTGAGCTGTAGTCAATGAATAGCATTCTCACATAGATGTTCCTTTTGTCCAAGTGGGAAAGGGCAGTGTGGAGTGCAATAGAGATTGCATCAGCTGTGGATCTGTTAGGGCGGTATGCAAATTGGAGTGGGTCTAGTGTTTCTGGGATAATGGTATTGATGTGAGTCATGAACACTTGATATGAGCCTTCCAAAGCACTTCATGGCTACAGAGGCATTAAAGCACACCCCCTATGTGCCTGTGGGGTGGAGCAAACCATGCACCACATTTCTGAAGTCTGTCCAATTTACAAACTCAGCGGAGGTCTACTCACCCTCAACACAGCAGGACCGGAAGCAATCGCTTGGCTAAGGTACTTTGCTTTCGCTAAATAAAATATATAAGTGGTTCCTCTATAAAAGTCATTGGGTTGAAACAGGGCCTGTGTTGATGCTCCCATTTACTTCCATAGCAGGGCACTATGCCCAGAGTAGACCATTGAAGACCTTTCATAATAAATGTGTTCATTTGACCTCATTTTCTGGCAGAGGGGTCTCTCTCACCCTCTCTCCCTGTCTAATTTTCTTTCAGACTCTCTTGTTCTTTCTCTGTCTCTCTCTTTTCCCCTCTTTGTTTTTCTCCCCCTCTCTCTCTCTCTCTCTCTCTTTCAGACACTGTCGTTCTTTGTCTTTCACTGTCTCTCTCTCGCTCTCTGTTGGTCTCTCTCTTCAGTTTAGAAATATACTCAGCTCTGTCTTTGCTGACTAATGCTTTAAAAGACGTCCGACCATCAGAGACAGAGCTGGCTCCACATAGTCCCTGTTATAGTGTAGTAACAGGGGGAACCTGTGGTCTGTGGTTAGTGGTTACAGTGGTCTGGACCCTTCAGCTATGGGGAGTGAAATAGATTAGCTGATCTAAGGTCAATTTTGTGTTTTTCCCACCAATCGTTCACGATAGGTTTGGGAAACAGTAAGCTGATCCTAGAACTGTGACTATTGGTGACTTCTACTCAGAGCAAACGATTAGGGGGTTTGTGGTGCGGGAAATATTTCCACCTAGTGGTCAGATTATGTAACACAGTTGGTAAGAACCTACAGGCTTCCCTTCTTTCCTTGTCTCCTTACCTTCATATTCACTTATGTAGAAATACAAACTAGTGAGAGAAATGTCTTAAAAGCCTGCTTGTCCTGAAAGGAGGAAATGAGACAAGGAGAGAAAAGCCTCTTAAAGACTATTGATATGCACCCATGGTGTCAACACCTAGAAATATACACTGCTCAAAAAAATAAAGGGAACACTTAAACAACACAATGTAACTCCAAGTCAATCACACTTCTGTGAAATCAAACTGTCCACTTAGGAAGCAACACTGATTGACAATAAATGTCACATGCTGTTGTGCAAATGGAATAGACAACAGGTGGAAATTATAGGCAATTAGCAAGACACCCCCCAATCAAATCAAATCAAATGTATTTGTCACATACACATGGTTAGCAGATGTTAATGCGAGTGTAGCGAAATGCTTGTGCTTCTAGTTCCGACAATGCAGTAATAACCAATGAGTAATCTAACCTAATAATTCCACAACTACTACCTTATACACACAAGTGTAAAGGGATAAAGAATATGTACATAAAGATATATGAATGAGTGATGGTACAGAACGGCATAGGCAAGATACAGTAGATGGTATCGAGTACAGTATATACATATGAGATGAGTATGTAAACAAAGTGGCATAGTTTAAAGTGGCTAGAGATACATGTATTACATAAAGATGCAGTAGATGATATAGAGTACAGTATATACATATGAGATGAATAATGTAGGGTATGTAAACATTATATTAAGTAGCATTGTTTAAAGTGGCTAGTGATATATTTTACATCAATTCCCATTATTAAAGTGGCTGGAGTTGAATCAGTGTGTTGGCAGCAGCCACTCAATGTTAGTGGTGGCTGTTTAACAGTCTGATGGCCTTGAGAGAGAAGCTGTTTTTCAGTCTCTCGGTCCCAGCTTTGATGCACCTGTACTGACCTCGCTTTCTGGATGATAGCGGGGTGAACAGGCAGTGGCTCGCGTGGTTGTTGTCCTTGATGATCTTTATGGCCTTCCTGTGACATCGGGTGGTGTAGGTGTCCTGGAGGGCGGGTAGTTTGCCCCCGGTGATGCATTGTGCAGACCTCACTACCCTCTGGAGAGCCTTACGGTTGTGGGCGGAGCAGTTGCCGTACCAGGCGGTGATACAGCCCGACAGGATGCTGTCGATTGTGCATCTGTAGAAGTTTGTGAGTGCTTTTGGTGACAAGCCAAATTTCTTCAGTCTCCTGAGGTTGAAGAGGCGCTGGACCAATTCAGTTCGTCTGTGATGTGTACGCCGAGGAACATAAAACTTACTACCCTCTCCACTACTGTCCCATCGATGTGGATAGGGGGGTGTTCCCTCTGCTGTTTCCTGAAGTCCACAATCATCTGCTTAGTTTTGTTGACGTTGAGTGTGAGGTTATTTTCCTGACACCACACTCCGAGGGCCCTCACCTCCTCCCTGTAGGCCGTCTCGTCGTTGTCTCGTCGTTGTTGGTAATCAAGCCTACCACTGTTGTGTCGTCCGCAAACTTGATGATTGAGTTGGAGGCGTGCGTGGCCACGCAGTCGTGGGTGAACAGGGAGTACAGGAGAGGGCTCAGAACGCACCCTTGTGGGGCCCCAGTGTTGAGGATCAGCGGGGTGGAGAAGTTGTTACCTACCCTCACCACCTGCGGGCGGCCCGTCAGGAAGTCCAGTACCCAGTTGCACAGGGCGGGGTCAAGACCCAGGGTCTCGAGCTTGATGACGAGTTTGGAGGGTACTATGGTGTTAAATGCTGAGCTGTAGTCGATGAACAGCATTCTCACATAGGTATTCCTCTTGTCCAGATGGGTTAGGGCAGTGTGCAGTGTGGTTGAGATTGCATCGTCTGTGGACCTATTTGGGCGGTAAGCAAATTGGAGTGGGTCAAGGGTGTCAGGTAGGGTGGAGGTGATATGGTCCTTGACTAGTCTCTCAAAGCACTTCATGATGACGGATGTGAATATCATCGATACAGGGAAGAATATCATCGACTGCATCCTTATGTAATACATGTATCACTAGCCACTTTAACTATGCCACTTGGTTTACATACTTATCTCATATGTATATACTGTACTCGATATCATCTACTGTATCTTGCCTATGCTGCTCTGTACCATCACTCATTCATATATCCTTATGTACATATTCTTTATCCCCTTACACTGTGTATGACAGTAGTTTTTTTTGGAATTGTTAGTTAGATTACTTGCTCGTTATTACTGCATTGTCGGAACTAGAAGCACAAGCATTTCGCTACACTCGCATTAACATCTGCTAACCATGTGTATGTGACAAATAAAATTTGATTTGATTTAATTTTTGTGTGATTTTGTTGTCAGCACATTCAACTATGTAAAGAAAAAAGTATTTAATAAGAATATTTCATTCATTCAGATCTAGGATGTGTTATTTTAGTGTTCCCTTTATTTTTTGGAGCAGTGTAGTTTGACAAGCAACAACATATTTAGTTTTGTTGTCATCGTAGTCCAATGCGCCATTGGGGGGGAAGATTTATCTTCACTATGGAAATAGCTTGTCATATAAGATGGAGGATTATCCATCAAACACTGTTGGCCTGAGTCACTTCCTCCTTCCTCTGTGTCCCTCTCCTTGACTGCATCCCAAATGGCACCCTATTCCTTATGTAGTGGGGAAAAAGTGTCCATTGGACTCTGGTCAAAAGTTGTGCACTACATAGGGAATAGGGTGTCATTTTGGGACGCACCTTGTGTTAGCATAGCTAGCTATCATCCAGAAGTTTATGTCTTCCCTAGATAAGGATTAGATTAGGAGACGTTTAGCCTTGTTAACTAACATGTGTTTATTGTATCTGAGAGAGATAGAGAGATTGTGTGTGTGTTTACTGTCAGTAGTATGCGTGTGTGTGTGGGGGGGGTTGTCTCTGTGTTTCCTGTCCCAGGGAGGGAAGTGAGGTATACACAGGAAAAGTGACTAACCCTTTCCTTGCTCCTGGCTTTCTCATGTTGTGCCTACCTATCTCTTTGTGAGGGACACTGCTCCATTTGCTCTCTCTCTCTCTACCTCTCTCTTTTCGTTCTACTTTCAACCTTTCTCAATGTCTGTTTTCATTCTTTACCTCCACCTTGATCACTCTCTATCTCTCTCTCCATCTTACTCACAAAATCTGTTTCATTTGCTCTCACTTTCTCACTCTCTCCTCATTCTCTCCCTCTGTCTCTGACCTAGTCCCTCTCTCCTTCTCCCATGTACACTCGTTCACTCCCTCTCTTTCTCTCCTCCTCTGTGTGTAGCTGATAGACACGTTTGCGTTGGAGATAGGGGAGCTGAAGCAAGAGATGGTCCAGACCTCCCCAACAGAGGACAGAGACCCATACCCTATGGTTCTACAGGGGTAAGTCCAATCCTCTTCTCCTCCTTTCATCCTCTTCTTCTTGCTTCTTTATCTTATTAGGACTCTTAGTACACATTTTTGTCAATGTTTGAATATAAGGTGTTGTGATTTGTTTCAACAATGTAGTTGAGTAGAGTAACAACACAGACATTTAGTGATGGGAAGACTTGCGTGAGGCAAAAGAAAGGGATAGTAGACTACATTTTTTTTGCGTCACTATTCACATCCTAGATGGATCTTTGTGGGACCCTGCAACATGTACTCTTTCACCAGAAGATGGAGACAGTGCCTTATTTTATTTTTCTCTCTCGCTCTCTCGCTCTCTCTGTCTCTCCCTCCCTTTCTTTCTCTATCAGGTTGGAGGGGGAGGTGAGCGGGGTTTACCTCCAGTCCTCGCCCTGCGCTGGCGCCAGTGGTGAAAGGGATTCTGGGTACGACTCTCTGCGTAGGCGGATGAGCGTGCTGGACAGACTGAGGCATACGCACCCCGTGTGGCTACTTCTCACGCTCAGTGACAAGGAGGCCACGCGTATACTGCTGCAGCAGCCTCCAGGGGTGAGAGGGTCACGGTTCAAGCGTCATAAGGTCACAGTATGACCTTTGTTATTGTCGCGCTTGTATATGATCATTTTTCGAATACGAACAGAAAAGGTGATTAAAGCTGATGGACAGGTGTGAACGTGTGGATTAGTGATGTCACTGATGTGACTCTTTGAAAGGTCAACCCTTAATGAGCCTGTCTGTCTCTCTCTCCTGTCCAGGTATTCCTGGTGAGGAAGTCATCCACTCTTCAGAGGAAAGTTCTGTCTCTAAGGGTCAGTGATGATGACGCCTCAGGAGGAGCCGGCGTCTGTGACTTCCCTGTCAGAGAGAGTCAGTACAGTGAGTGTCATAATGGAACAGCGTGCAGACTATTTTGTTTACTAAACCTCTATTCATCCAGCAGTGACGTCCCAAAGCCCAGCTAACACTCCTGATTGGCTGTAGTGCAAAATGAGTGTTTACCTATAGCACATTTAGCTACTGTACATTGTTTATCAACAGATGCATGACTCAACATGTTTTCAGTTTACCCAGCTGTGCATTTCTCAGACAACAAACAGCCGATACAATGAATCATACCATGACTGTATTCATAGGTCACCTAGACTACCGTTCAAAAGTTTGGGGTCACTTAGAAATGTCCTTGTTTTTTTTGTCAATTAAAATAACATCAAATTGATCAGAAATAAAGTGTAGACATTGTTAATGTTGTAAATGACTATTGTAGCTGGAAATAGCAGATTTTTTTATGAAACATCTACCTAGGCGTACAGAGGCCCATTATCAGCAACCATCACTCCTGTGTTCCAATGGCACGTTGTGTTAGCTAATCAAAGTTGATCATTTTAAAAGACTAATTGATCATTAGAAAACTATTTTGCAATTATGTTAGCCCAGCTGAAAACTGTTGTTCTGATTGAAGAAGCATTTAAACTGTCTTTCTTTAGACTAGTTGAGTATCTGGAGAATCAGCATTTGTGGGTTTGATTACACGCTCAAAATGTCCAGAAACAAAGACCTTTCTTCTGGAACTCGTCAGTCTATTCTTGTTCTAAGAAATGAAGGCTCTTCCATGCGAGAAATTTCCAAGAAACTGAAGATCTCGTTCAACGCTGTGTACTACTCCCTTCACAGAACAGCGCACACTGGCCCTAACCAGAATAGAAAGAGGAGTGGGAGGCCCCGGTGCACAACTGAGCAAGAGGACAAGTACATTAGAGTGTCTCACAAGATACAAATGCCTCACCAGTCCTCAACTGGCAGCTTCATTAAATAGTACCTGCAAAACACCAGTCTTAACGTCAACAGTGAAGAGGTGACTCCGGGATGCTGGCCTTCTAGGCAGAGTTGCAAAGAAAAAGCCATATCTCAGACTGGCCAATAAAAAGATAAGATTGAAAAAAATGATTATTGTTTTTTTTCACGTTTAATTTAACCAGGTAGGCTAGTTGAGAACAAGTTCTCATTTGCAACTGCGACCTGGCCAAGATAAAGCATAGCAATTCGACACATACAACAACACAGAGTTACACATGGAATAAACAAAACATAGTCAATAATACAGTAGAACAAAAGAAAACAATAAATATGTATACAGTGAGTGCAAATGAGGTAAGATAAGGGAGGTAAAGGCAATAAATAGCCCATGGTGGCAAAGTAATTACAATATAGCAATTAGACACTGGAATGGTAGATGTGCAGAAGATGAATGTGCAAGTAGAGATACTGGGGTGCAAATGAGCAAGATAAATAAATAAATACAGTATGGGGATGATGTAGGTAGATAGATGGGCTGTTTATAGATGGGCTATGTACAGGTGCAGTGATCTGTGAGCTGCTCTGACAGCTGGTGAGGGAGATATGAGTCTCCAGCTTCAGAGATTTTTGCAGTTCGTTCCAGTCATTGGCAGCAGAGAACTGGAAGGAAAGACAACCAAAGGAGGAATTGGCTTTGGGGGTGACCAGTGAGATATACCTGCTGGAGCGCGTGCTACGAGTGGGTGCTGCTATAGTGACCAGTGAGCTGAGATAAGGTGGGGCTTTACCTAGCAGAGACTTGTAGCCAGTGGGTTTGGCGACGAGTATGAAGCGAGGGCCGACCAACGAGAGCGTACAGGTCGCAATGGTGGGTAGTGTATGGGGCTTTGGTGGCAAAACGGATGGCACTGTGATAGACTGCATCCAGTTTGTTGAGTAGAGTGTTGGAGGCAATTTTATAGATGACATCACCGAAGTCGAGGATCGGTAGGATGGGCAGTTTTACGAGGGTATGTTTGGCAGCATGAGTGAAGGATGCTTTGTTGCGATATAGGAAGCCAATTCTAGATTTAATTTTGGATTGGAGATGCTTAATGTGAGTCTGGAAGGAGAGTTTACAGTCTAACCAGACACCTAGGTATTTGTAGTTGTCCACATATTCTAAGTCAGAGCCGTCCAGAGTAGTGATGCTGGACTGGCGAGCAGGTGCGGGCAGTGATCGGTTTCGTTTTACTTGCGTTTAAGAGCAGTTGGAGGCCACGGAAGGAGAGTTGTATGGCATTGAAGCCCGTCTGGACGTTAGTTAACACAGTGTCCAAAGAGGGGCCAGAAGTATACAGAATGGTGTCATCTGCGTAGAGGTGGATCAGAGAATGGGCAAAAGAACACAGACACTGGACAAAGGAAGATTGGATAAAAGTGTTATGGACAGACTACCGTAATTTCCGGACTATAAGCCGCTACTTTATTCCCACGCTTTGAACCTTGCGGTTTATACAATGACGTGGCTAATTTATGGATTTTTCCCGCTTTCACAAGATTCATGCCGCCAAAAAACTGAGCACCGTCACATAATGTGACGTAAATCGAGCGTGCTCAAACTTCCCATCATTCTGATTACGGTAGTCATTTTGTCACCCTCATCATGGCAAAGACACGGAGAAATGCATATGATGCAGCTTTCAAGTTGAAGAAGATCGATCTGGCTGTTGGAAAAGGAAATAGAGCTGCTGCACGGGGGCTTGGCCTTAATGAGTCGATGATAAGACGTTGGAAACAGCAGCGTGAGGAACTGACTCAGTGCAAAAAGACAACAAAAGCTTTCAGAGGGAAGAAAAGCAGATGGCCCAAAGTATTTGCAGCCACTCGACATCAGTGTAAATCGTGCATTTAAGGTGGCGCTCCTTGTTCAGTGGGAGGCTTGGATGACAAGTGGGGAGAAATCCTTCACTAAAACGGGCCGCAGGCGAAGAGGAACTTATGGTCAAGTCTACCAGTGGGTCCTGACAGCGTGGAGCATTGTCAAAAAATCCACTATCATCAACGGGTTTCGAAAGGCTGGACTGCTGTGTGTTGAAGGGGCAGCATGAGCTCAGCGGGGTATTTGCCTCCGGATGAAAGTGACGAGAGCGACAATGAAAACGATCCAACATCGGATGAAGCAATTCTGAGACTATTCAACTCCGACACCGAATGAGATGACTTCAGTGGTTTCAGTGCACAGGAAGAAGAAGATAGTGACCAAGTTCATTTGTTTCAATGTACCGGTAGGCACCTGTGGCTTATAGATATGTGCGGCTTATTTATGTACAAAATACATATTTTTTAATAATTCAGTGGGTGCGGTTTATATTCAGGTGCGCTTAATAGTCCAGCAATTACGGTAATCTAAGTTTGAGGTGTTCGGATCACAAAGAAGAACATTCGTGAGATGCAGAAAAAATGAAAAGATGCTGCAGGAGTGGTGACACCATCTGTCAAGCATGGTGGAGGCAATGTGATGATCTGGGGGTGCTTTGTTGGTGGTAAAGTGGGAGATTTGTACAGGGTAAAAGGGATCTTGAAGAAGGAAGGCTATCACTCCATTTTGCAACGCCATGCCATACCCTGTGGACGGCGCTTAATTGGAGCCAATTTCCTCCTACGACAGGACAATGACCCAAAGCACAGCTCCAAACTATGCAAGAACTATTTAGGAAAGAAGCAGTCAGCTTGTATTCTGTCTATAATGGAGTTGCCACTACAGTCACCGGATTTCAACCCTATTGAGCTGTTGTGGAAACAGCTTGACCGTATGGTACGTAAGAAGTGCCTATCAAGCCAATCCAACTTGTGGGAGGTGCTTCAGGAAGGGGTGGAATCTCTTCAGATTACCTCAACAACTTGACAACTAGAATGCCAAAGGTCTGCAAGGCTGTAATTGCTGCAAATGGATGATTCTTTGACGAAAGCGAAGTTTGAAGGACACAATTATTATTTCAATTAAAAATCATTATTTATAACCTTATAACCTATAATCTTGACTATGTTACCTATTAATTTTGTATGTTTTAATATTGGAAAACAAGGACATTTCTAAGTGACAAACTTTTGAACGGTAGTGTACCTTTAACCATGTCACATTCGGCCTTTAGCTCACTCTCTCACACACCCACACCCCCCCACACACACACCCACACACACCCACACCCACCCACGCACGCACACACACACACTCACTCTCTCGTTTATGTTTGCGTTCCATAGATGATTCCTTTGACTTGTTTCACGCTTCCACCACTGCTGAAAAATGTGACTCTCACATTGCTCAAAGGGCTAATCTTGATTATAAAACAGTAATGCCTTAACACACACATACACACACACACACACACACACACACACACACACACACACACACACACACACACACACTGTATTTATTGCAGGGAAAATCTCATGTAGCGTTTGGCTATTATCTATTGGGTGTGTTCTCTTTCCAGAGACATGTACAGTTTTGGTACTTTACTGCACCGTTGTGGTTACAAGAAAACAACTTCATGAGTAATGGGATAGTAATAGCTCCAGGGAACGATGACATACCAGATGAATGATGACATACCGAATGAATGATGACATACCAGATGATATACCGGATGAATGATGACATACCAGGTGAATGATGACATACCAGATGACATACCGGATGAATGATGACATACTGGATGAATGATGACATACCAGGTGAATGATGACATACTAGATGAATGATGACATACCAGGTGAATGATGACATACTGGATGAATGATGACATTATGGAGAAGTAGTATAATAGAATGGACATTAACCTAACATAACTATTGGGAGAAATTCCTCATAAATTTCAAGATGGAAGCTAACCAAGACTAGATTTGGCTGTACCTCATAATAAAGTCTGAACAGTTTTGATGTATTCTCTGTGTTCTTTCTCTGGTTGCAGCCTTTTCTCTGGAAGGATCTGGGATCAGTTTTGCAGACCTGTTTCGCCTGGTGGCCTTCTACTGTATCAGCAGGTACAGTCATGTTCTCAAAGGTCTCTCTCCTCCCTCCGTCCCCCTCTCCCTCCGCCACCCTATCCCCACTCCCTCCTTCCCTCTGTCATTCCTCCCTCTGTTGTCATTCCACTGCAGTGAGAGCTACAGCAACTGCATGGAAATAATATTGTGTCCTCATTTGGACTAATCTTCCAAGAGTCCTTAAACATTAAAATACAATTTATAATACGAACACATTTTCACACATAATTAATACACTGTTAAAAACAGACAATACAATAACATATTGACCCGATAGATACTCAGTCTAAAAATATATATTGATTCTTCATCTACCATAGTCCAGCACAACTTTCCTATTATTATTAGTATTATATTTAAATGGTTTTAAAGTATTGTTTGAATGTATATATTGAAAGGTTTCTGGTTTGCTCAGTTAAATGATTCCATTTCTTTATTGCTCTAAATCGAAATGTTCTTTTGCCTATTTTTCTTTTCTGTCTGGATAACACATAGATGGTGGACAATCTATTCCTAGTATTTACTGAATGTCTGTCTCTTACCAACTGAAAACCGTTATGAATAGAGTTTGGCCGTTTTAAAATATAATTTTTTATTTATTTAACTAGGCAAGTCAGTTAAGAACAAATTCTTATTTTCAATGACGGCCTAGGAACAGTGGGTTAACTGCCTGTTCAGGGGCAGAACGACAGATTTGTACCTTGTCAGCTCGGGGATTCGAACTTGCAACCTTTCGGTTACTAGTCCAACGCTCTAACCACTAGGCTACCCTGCCGCCCCAAATGGTGTATATTGTGAAATAAAATAAGCATGTTTTTTTCAATTATCTTGTTGATTGATGACCAACCAAGAGCATTGCGCGTGACTACAACAGAAGAACCATATCTCCACCTTAAAACAATCCTTGCTGCTTTGTTCTGTGCAATCTGCAGCCTCCTAATTTCACTTGCTGATGCATTTCCCCAGACCACAAAACAGTACTTCACCTGACTCTCAATTAATGCTTGTGTTATTTGCTTAAGAATCTTTCCCGGTAAATATTTATCTATCCTTCTGATCATGCATGCTGTTTTAAAATTTTCTTTACATAGATGAGTTATTTGAGACAACCATGATAAGCAGTTGTCTAGCTGCACTACTAGTAGTTTGGTTTCTGCCACTTCCTCAATTTGTACTCCCTTTTCCTAGTGGAACAGACCAACATAACTTTGGTTTTCTTGGTGTTTAAAACAAGTTTGTTCCAGCAAACCCACTCCCTGATATTCTCCAAATCTCCTTGTAAAGCTTGCTGTACCTGTTGAACCGATTGTCTTGAGGTGTAAATTGTAGTATAATCTGCAAACATAATAGCTTGAGTTTCAGATAAGGCATAAGGAAGGTCGTTGGTAAATATTAAATAAAGAAGTGGCCCAAGGCAGCTGCCCTGCGGTATTCCACAGTTTAAAGCATGAGGGGAAGAAAATTAACCATTGATAGAGGTGGACTGTTTCCTGTCAGTTCGATATGACTGTACCCAATTCAATGCTACCTCCTTAAAGCCATAATGCATTCATTTCATCAAAATTATTTTATGATCCACTAAATCAAATGCTGCACTAAAATAAAAAAATAGTACACCCACAAATCTACCATTATCCATAGAATTGAGCCGCTGGTCAGTCATGTCAACCAATGCAGTGGTAGTGGAATGGTTTTTACGATAAGCATGCTGATTGGCTGTAATCAGATCATTATTTTCCATGTACTCCCATATTTGTCTACTCACAATACCCTCCAATATCTTACAGAGTGAAGGGAGTAGACTAACTGGTTGACTATTGGCAGGAGTAATGGGTTCTTTGCTGTCTTTCGGAATAGGACAGTTTCGCATGCTTCCATACATTTGCAAACATCCCTTTTTCCAGTGACCAATTAAATATGTATTTCAGTGGAGCTGCAATCTGGGTTGCAGCATAGCGAAGTAAAAAAATTGTCCATAAGATCATAACCTGTAGATTTACTATTGGGTACCATGTGTTAAGTAAGAGGTGAGCACTCAGGACATAGCTTGTCTCAACTGCCCTCTTCTCACTTCTGGTTTTAGACCGGCTTCATGCCAGCTGGGCAGACAGACAGCTCAGAGCGAAAGACACGTCAGAACTTTGTTTCAACTGAGAAATAGAAACCAAAACATTGAACAACTGTAACGTCAGTAATGTCCAATAATGACAAAATACCAACTTACAGTAAACATACAACAATACCCCACAAGTGGAATGACATAAAACCCTTGTGGTCAGGGAAGTAGATATCCAGTAATATCCAGTAATACCCAGTAATATCCAGTAATGTCCAGTAATGTCCAGTAATGCCCAGTAATACCCAGTAATACCCAGTAATACCCAGTAATGTCCAGTAATGTCCAGTAATACCCAGTAATACCCAGTAATATCCAGTAATGTCCAGTAATATCCAGTATTGTCCAGTAATACCCAGTAAACCAGTAAACCAGTAATGTCCAGTAATGTCCAGTAATGTCCAGTAATATCCAGTAATAACCAGTAATGTCCAGTAATACACAGTAATGTCCAGTAATGTCCACTAATATCCAGTAATGCCCAGTAATGTCCAGTAATAACCAGTAATGTCCAGTAATGTCCAGTAATGCCCAGTAATACCCAGTAATGTCCAGTAATACCCAGTAATGTCCAGTAATACCCATTAATTTCCAGTAATGCCCAACACAGCACAACACAGTTTCAATCTGTGAAATAAAACCTAAACATAAAAAACCACAGAATATAATGATATACTTTACTATCATTAGCGGTAGGAGTTTTTCTTATTCACTTGACGTGACGAGGAAAAACCTCCAGGCTCAAGTTATAGTTCATTAATGACCTAGTCGGGAAAATATCCTCAATAACTTGCATATTCAATTTGACAGTAAAAGGAATGTTTTAGTCAGCATATTGTGATTGCTAGTGAAGAGATTCACCAGCTGAGGCCTCAAGGCTCTGTTAGTTGGCATTGAGTTGACAGTAACAGCACAGTGATGTCACTCTCTTCCTCATCTCTCTGCTCCGGTCGCTCTGGTGTTCAGGCTGTTGTGTTTGCTTTGACAAACCCCTTCTACCACCCTGTGACATCACCCACCCTGAGGACAGAACACAGGTCCAGCTAGCAGGAGGAGATACAGACTGGGAAAGTCCACTCTCGGAGTCTCCTGAATATCTGTTGGACATTATAGACATAGTTGGATCATTCTCTCTCTTCTCTTTTCAGGGACGTCCTTCCTTTCACCCTGAATCTCCCAGAAGCCATTGCAGCCGCCAAGACTCAGAAGGACCTGGAGGAGGTGGCCCAACTAGGAGCAGGTACTACAGTAATAGATGGGTAGAATGTGATCAACTCTATTTTCTTCTCTGCTTAAAGGGATAGTTTGGGATTCTGGCAATGAGGCCCTTTATCTACTTCCCCAGAGTCAGATGAACTCGTGGATACCATTTATATGTATCTGCGTCCAGTATGAAGGAAGTTAGAGGTAGTTTCGCGAGCCAATACTAACTAGCATTAGCACAATGACTGGAAGTCGACAAAAACAGCTAGCATGCTGTTCCCATAGACTTCCAGTCATTGCGCTAATTCTAGTTAGCAATTGCGCTAACGCAAATTAGCATTAGCTGGTGAAACTACTGGACACAGAGACATAAAAATGATATCCACATCAATTATCCGATAGTAAATTGATATAGAAGGAAACAGCATAATTGTATTTATTTATACATGTATATCATATTGTTGAAGGCAATATATCCAAATGGGCTGTGTCTCCTTAAGTACATACATGCATAATGTACAAAAAAAAGCCCCTCATTCCACAGACTGACGTTTCTATGTGTACAGGTGCTGCGGCTACCGATACCGTCTATTAACTTTATACGTTAGTTAACTCATGCTGACCGGTGCGGTCTGGTTTCATGGCAGGTTTAGTTAGTCACTCTGTCATGATATTCTTAGTTTCCTTCTGTTGAAACTCCAGTGGGTGAGTCAGTTTCCTCCAGGGCTGAGGAGGAGGGTGTGGTGACTGGAGAATTATACACACAGGCACGAACACAGGCACACACATCAGTCACAGGCTTACTCTGACCCCTCGTGTGTGTGTGTGTGTGGGGGGGGTGAGGAGGGGAGAGAGAGAGAGAGACAGAGAGAGAGAGAGAGAGAGAATCAGTCTACATGAGGATCTTTTCTTAGCATGCTGACACAATCATTTAGGGAAACTTTTTTCCAATGGACAGGTTCTATTTCAAATGGATATTTGTGTCTGTTATTTCCAAGGGAAGCAGACTTTGGCTCGGCCATTTCAACTAACTACGAGGTCATGAAGGGAATGGCAGACATGGTTCCTCCTACAGAATTGAGTTTGTTCACTCACTACAGACACACTTTGTTGCAGTATACTCCATTACCGAAGGTTATGAATACATTACTGACACACAATTTAGTCCTGGGTACAGAGTCTGTCCAAGGCTCAGAAAGTAGTGGAGGAAGAAATGTCCTTTGAACTATCAGTAAAAGCTCTCTGCAGGAGATCCATCCAGGCTATTCCCTGTGGGGTCACTGCTAAACCCAGCCCAGGATGAGTGCACTCTGGGTGGGGTAAAGAGCAGGGAGAGGTTGCCTGTCTCAGTCTAGCTCCAGAGGTCATGTTTCTCAAGTGGGCATTGCATCAATACCACCGAGTTGTTTCCGTCCCTAGACTAGAGAGGTATGACGAGACCTTTGAAGCGGTGCCCGACATAGCTCCGTCGCTCTCTGCAGTCCCAGATGTGTTGCTGTGCAGAGGGTGTGTGTGTGCTGGTGGAATTCAATGCGTACAGAACGTGCTTCGCAGTCCTCTAAAGTAACTTATAGAATCATTTATAACAGTCTGTAGATTCTATTACATGAATGCCATTATTCTGTAAAGTATTTCTTAGTGTGTGATTGTTTGTCTGGATGAGTTGGCACAGAGACGTGTGCACCAAGTGCCAGCAAACAATAGACTGATTCAGTGGATACAAGTGAAAAAACAGAAGAGACGATCGTAACGGAAACCAATGTCCTGCATCGCAGCAGGAAACTCGGGCAAAGAGAAGGGAGGTGGAGGGCGATCAGGAAAGAGGAGGGCCTATACACTACTGTAGGCCTGTCCAGTGTGTAGACTCCTCCCACCACCCCTGTGGAATTTGCATGTGCGACTCCCTGTCCGTCTCTCTGTCTCTCTGGGTGTGTGTCTGTCAGGACAGCATTCTTGAATCAGTGTTGGGCGATGCAGGGCTGAGCTCACCACGTTCTCCGCTGCCTCAGAAGAGCGTAGGATCACAGAGGAACAGAGAGAAAGAAAGAGAGGGATATAAAAAGTTTGACTGCCTATCCACAGTGCTACTGGCACTATATTGTGGATGTGTCAGTGAACTGGAGGATGAAGTAAGTGGGAAAGGGGTGTTGATGGTAGTTCCTGTGGGTGTTTATGCATTTTTTTTTGTGTGTTTGGGTCAAGGTTAGAGCTAGGCGGTTTGTATGTGTCTGTTTATGAGGGTATGTATGTGTCTGTGTATGAGGGTATGTATGTGTCTGTGTATGAAGGTATCAATGTTTGTATTAAGGTATGTATGTCTGTGTATGAGGGTATGTATGTCTGTATGAAGGTATGTATGTCTGTGTATGAGGGTATGTGTCTGTTTATGAGGGCATGTATGTCTGTGTATGTATGTATGTATGTATGTATGTGTCTGTATGTATGTATGTATGTATGTCTGTATGTATGTATGTATGTGTCTGTTTATGAGGGCATGTATGTCTGTGTTTGAGGGTATGTATGTCTGAGTATGAGGGTATGTATGTATGTGTCTGTTTATGAGGGTATGTATGTCTGTGTATGAGGGTATGTATGTACAGTATGTGTCTGTTTATGAGGGTATGTATGTCTGTGTATGAAGGTATGTATGTACAGTATGTGTCTGTTTATGAGGGTATGTATGTGTCTGTTTATGAGGGTATGTATGTACAGTATGTGTCTGTTTATGAGGGTATGTATGTCTGTGTATGAGGGTATGTATGTACAGTATGTGTCTGTTTATGAGGGTATGTATGTCTGTGTATGAAGGTATGTATGTACAGTATGTGTCTGTTTATGAGGGTATGTATGTGTCTGTTTATGAGGGTATGTATGTACAGTATGTGTCTGTTTATGAGGGTATGTATGTCTGTGTATGAGGGTATGTATGTACAGTATGTGTCTGTTTATGAGGGTATGTATGTCTGTGTATGAGGGTATGTATGTACAGTATGTGTCTGTTTATGAGGGTATGAGTCTGTGTATGAAGGTAGGAAGGTGTCTGTCTGTGTGTTTGAATGATTACCATGACTTTGAGTGTTGGGTCAGGTTGTGGTTAGGCAGCTCTTGGAGGTTTTTCAATGTATACAGTGTGTGGACTCTGTTAATGATTCCCAATCTCTTCTCTCCTGTTAGGATTCTGGCACTCTGCTCTAGGCAGCCTGCGAAGGACAACCACTCCCTCTCGCCCTCCACCACAGCGCCCTGACAGAGACGGTGACATCCAGGGTGCAGAGAGGACACAAGAGAAACAGAGTGCGACTCGCCACAGCAGCGTTCCTCCAGCTCGTCCCTCTTCCTCCTCCTCCTCTCGCCTGGAGAGAAGCCAGTCCAACGGGGCTCTTTGCTTCGTCAACCCCCTCTTCCTCCAGACTCACCGGCGGCTTGAGGAAGACCCTCAATCCTCTTCCACCTCTCCTTCCCCCTACGTCACACACTCCACCCCCAGCCCGGGAACTACCGGTGGGACGTCTTCGGCCCCTGTCACGGACCCCAACGTGAAAAGGAAGTCACGTCCCCCTCGGCCCCCGCCCCCCCCCGTTCCCTCCTATTCCCGCCCCCGTTCCCTCTCCCAGCGCCGCCAAGCTCCTCCCCCACCCCTCTTCCCCAGAAGCCCAAGAGCAGCATGCCCGAAACGCCCACAGCCATTGTCAGCAGGCAACCCTCATCCAATCAGAACCTTCGCCCCACCCCTCGCCCTCCCATGGGTGCCAGGCACAGCAGCCATTCCAAAAAGACGACGAGCAGCGCCGCCATCCCTGTACCCCACCAACACCCTCAACACCCTCCTCCCCCACGCCCCAAAAAACCTGACATCGACGCCCACCGGTGCCACATCGCTCTTGATGACGAGACTATCGCCAAGGCTCTGTCCCGTGCCAAGCTTCCCCCGTGCCAGGCACCGGCCATACCCGCTCCCTCCATAGTGGGAAATGGTGCTGGTAGCCCTCCCAGCCCTCCGGGTAAGACCCCCAGGCGAGAGGGACAAGAGGGGAGGCTGAGCGACATGTCCATCTCCACCTCTTCCTCAGATTCTCTGGACTACTCCCACCCTCCCCTCTCCCTCCCCGCCAGCCCCCCTCTCAGATTACGGCATCACCTTGGCAACAACGAGGACAGCAGCGACGACGAAGACCTCTGTGACGAAGAAGAGGAAGACTACGGCGTCAGCCTGGAGAACGACCTGGAACAGGGCCTCCGTCCTCCCTTCAAAGCCCGCCGGAGAGGGGTCGGAGTCGGGGTCAAAGTTGCGCTGAGCTTCCGGAAGGTTTCTGGAGTCTTCAGCACCTTCATGACCCCAGAAAGGCGAGCCGTGAGGAGGATAGCGGAGCTCTCCAGGGACAAGAGTTCCTACTTCGGATGCCTGGTTCAGGATTATATCAGTTTTGTACAGGAGAATAAGGGGTGTCATACGTCAGGCTTAGACCTCCTGCAGACCCTCAGACAGTTCATGACCCAGATGAAGGCCTACTTGACGCAGAGCTCCGAACTGGACCCGCCCATCGAATCCCTCATACCCGAGGATCAGATAGGTGAGTGTGTGTGTGTGTGTGTGTGTGAAACTCAGACTACAAGGAAGCTGGTGTGTGGGTAGATACTTCACATGAACGTCTGTATGAGTGATTTGCTCATGTTGGCTCTCTCTCCAACCACTTCAGCTCTAATAGGGAAGTAACATCTAAAAACTAGTTTCACAGTGACCTAATCCATATTTGCCATGATAAACTGTCAAGACTTAGCCTGTACAAATTAGCCCAGCTATTTGAAGAACTCCCTATTAGTCCATGTTAAGACAGACTGGTTATAGAAACCAGTGTTGGGTTACGGAGATGCCAGTGAGGTGCCAGTGTACCCTCCCTTCCCTACAGTCAGTTATTCCTGGCCTCTCAAGCTTGGCACAAATTCACACAGTGGTGCCAACTGCCAAGCTACATTTGTGGTTCAATTGGAACGGCAAAAATGCCAATTATCTCCCAACCTAAATCCATAAATGTCAGGGATTATTTTAATGTGGGACCAAATATGGTATGAACTTACTAGTGACAGAAAATAGGCCTAGTTAGAGAAGGAGACTACAATACGTAGTCCTAATTTTAACGACACTGAGCTGAAGCAAGTGCTAATGTTTGACAATGAAATTGTGATGGAGGCTGACTTAGCCAATGTTGTCAAAGAGGGTTTTCATTGAGTTTGGGCTGAATAAGTATTTGCATGAATATGTAGCCTTAATTTTACACTCGGCTCTTGTCCCTTGTTCTTTGTAAACAACAACAGCCAAGCATTGTTCAGAGAAGAAGTGGTTGTTGGAGTGGTAGCTGACCTCTCTCTCTCTCTCAGCTTAGGGGTCTAGAAACAGAAAACTTAGGTCATGGGGCAGACGACTGTATAATATAAACCAACGTCTTACAGAGACATTATTATCTTCCTAGAAGTATGCAAGGTTATAAACACAACAATAAAAGACTACCAATGCTCTCGATAGGCCTATGCATGCATTTACTAAACCAGGCACAGTAACATTCTACGACCCAAAGGACAGTAACATAGGCTAGGATGTTCCGTGTTTGCCACCAGATACAATGTTTACAAGGTTTAGTCTCGACTAGTAACACAAAGGGGATTCCTGTATAGACAGACAGACTGACGTAATGGTAAAAGAAGCAGGCTATGGAAGGCTTTCAGGAATAGAGAAGTGAAGCTTGGACTGTGCTCTCCTACACTCACTGTTGACATACTGTGTAGGTCATGGGTGTAGGTCATCGTAATGTCATTTAAAAGCCCAAACTGGATCAATTTACTAGTAATTGAGGTAAGGGGTGGGGGGGGGGCAAGTGGGGACCAAAAAATGTATTCCCATTCAAAAATCTTATTTTAACCCTACCCCCACCCCTTAACCCTAAACCTAACCCTAACTCTATAGCCAGTTTGTGCTGTTCTGTGAAGAGAATAGTACACAGCATTGTACCAGATCTTCAGTTTCTTGGCAATTTCTAGACTGACAAGTTTCAGAAGAAAGTTGTTTCTGGCCATTCTGAGCCTGCAATCGAACCACAAATGCTGATGCTCCAGATACTCAACTAGTGTAAAGAAGGACAGTTTTATTGCTTCTTTAATCAAAACAACAGTTTTCAGCTGTGCTAACATAATTGCAAAAGGGTTTTCTAATGATGAATTAGCCTTTTAAAATTATAAACTTGGATTAGCTAACACAACGTGCCATTGGAACACAGGAGTGATGGTTTCTGACAATGGGCCTCTGTACGCCTATGTAGATAATCCATAAAATATCTGTCGTTTCTAGCAACAATAGTCATTTACAACATTAACAATGTCTACACTGTATTTCGGATCAATTTGATGTTATTTTAATTGACAAAAAATGTGCGTTTTTCAAAAACAAGGACATTTCTAAGTGACCCCAAACTTTTGAACGGTAGTGTAAATCATAAGGCCTTTCCACAAATAGAACAATGAGTCAGATATTTCACCTGAGGTATAAATGTGAAGCATCCGGTTGGCGTTTCCACTCACTACAAAATATGGTGATCAGAGGAAGCCGAGTGGTCGGCAGTGGGAGAAGATAACGCCAGATGGATTTTGACCGACATTCTGCTAATTTTCTCATCGATGAAAAATTTGATCTCCATACAGTTTTCTGTTTCCAAAACTAGAATCTGTAACAGAGTGGACCGTTTGCTAAAGTTGTAAAATAAGTTGTTGTTTAGAAGGAGTGCAAGGGTGAATTCGAGTTATTGCACACACGCACTTCACGGAGTAGGCGTTCCTTAACGGAAATATGCAAATAAATGCTCGAACACGCCAATAGGATCTCACTAGCTCATGCTTGGCTCTGCCCACCTCCTTGCTTGTTCTGCACACTATGATGGATTTGCTCCTATTGGAAACGACAGGCTCTGGTCTATCTTGGGTTCGTTATAAAAATCTTTGGCCTTTCTTTGAGGGCCTAGTTATACCCTAACACAGTGGTGTTAAGAATCTCCTGGTTTACAGGCCACACCGGGCCTGCAAGTCACATTATGATGGCTTGCAAAGTGATGTGTAATTCCTATTGGAATCCAGCCAGAGTTAGGATTTCCAACAAGTGGAATTGTTAATCACCTGCAACCTGCATTCAGAATGACTGCTAGGGTAGGGAAGATTGAACACTGAGAGTACCTCAATCATCTAAACTGGAACAACCATCTCAGTAACGGGTGCAATAAATCCAACAGATTGGATATTTAGAAAACTGTCGGTTATTTACCTTTGTGTAGCATAAAATGTATCAACCAATCAATGTACATGCAAAAACACAGATATTACAGTAAATCAAACCATTCTGAAAATCTCCCTTCAACAGAGCATGCTGGGAAATAGTATATTATTATTTATTGTATTTTTATTTATTTATACCTTTATTTTGACAGAGTCAATGCTGAGACCAAGGTCTGTCTTCCAGATGAGCCCTGTATAGCACCACAATACACATCAGAATACAATAAACACAATAGACCACATATTCATATACACAATAACATATGTGTTATTATAAACAACAATACACCAAAAGAAATTCTTCAGTATAAAGGTCCCCTAACAACTATCTGAGATGCCCTAGAGGCACCAATTCCACCCATTTTAAAGTGCATTGTAGTTCCTTCTACCTAGCTGTCTAGACACCAACGGATTCCCCAGAGTTAACCAGCCCTGTGAACGGGATGCTAACTTGTCATTTTAAATCGTAACAGTGATGAAAGTCGGCTGGTTCTCTGTAGAACCCTTCTTGTCTTCCAAAGAATCATCAAAGAACCCGTTCACCCAAAAACAGTAAAGGGTGTTAAATGTTCTAGATAGAACCATTTGCCTAACAAAGGACCCTTGTCTTCCAAAAAGGGTTCTTCTGATCCAACTGGTTCTTGGTAGAACCCTATCTCTCCACAAATAACGTTTTTGGAACTCGTTTTTTTCTAAGGGGTGTAGCCCATTGTAAAGGCTTACAGAGGAGGTATAGCAACATAATAAACATTGCCCAACATACAAAGGAGTCAAGGCCAGTCCTGAGATTTTACTTCTGGCGCCGACAGAGATGGCCGCCTCGCTTCGCGTTCCTAGGAAACTATGCAGTTTTTTGTTTTTTTTACGTGTTATTTCTTACACTAGTACCCCAGGTCATCTTAGGTTTCTTTACATACAGCCGAGAAGAACTACTGAATATAAGATCAGCGTCAACTCACCATCAGTACGACCAAGAATATGTTTTTCGCGATGCGGATCCTGTGTTCTGCCTTACAACCAGTGCCACGGAATGGTTCACATGCAGCGACCAAAAAAAAAAACGACTCAGAAAAAGAGGGAAACGAAGCGGTCTTCTGGTCAGACTCTGGAGACGGGCACATCGTGCACCACTCCCTAGCATTCTTCTTGCCAATGTCCAGTCTCTTGACAACAAGGTTGATGAAATCCGAGCAAGGGTAGCATTCCAGAGGGACATCAGAGACTGTAATGTTCTCTGCTTCACGGAAACATGGCTAACTGGAGAGACGCAATCCGAAGCGGTGCAGCCAGCGGGTTTCTCCACGCATCGCGCCGACAGAAACAAACATCTTTCTGGTAAGAAGACGGGCGGGGGCGTATGCCTTATGGCCAACGTGACATGGTGTGATGAAAGAAACATACAGGAACTCAAATCCTTCTGTTCACCTGATTTAGAATTCCTCACAATCAAATGTAGACCGCATTATCTACCAAGAGAATTCTCTTCGATTATAATCACAGCCGTATATATCCCCCAAGCAGACACATCGATGGCTCTGAACGAACTTTATTTAACTCTCTGCAAACTGGAAACGATTTATCCGGAGGCTGCATTCATTGTAGCTGGGGATTTTAACAAGGCTAATCTGAAAACAAGACTCCCTAAATTTTATCAGCATATCGATTGCGCAACCAGGGGTGGAAAGACCCTGGATCATTGTTACTCTAACTTCCGCGACGCATATAAGGCCCTGCCCCGCCCCCTTTCGGAAAAGCTGACCACGACTCCATTTTGTTGATCCCTGCCTACAGACAGAAACTAAAACAAGAAGCTCCCACGCTGAGGTCTGTCCAACGCTGGTCCGACCAAGCTGACTCCACACTCCAAGACTGCTTCCATCACGTGGACTGGGAGATGTTTCGTATTGCGTCAGACAACAACATTGACGAATACGCTGATACGGTGTGCGAGTTCATTAGAACGTGCGTTGAAGATGTCGTTCCCATAGCAACGATTAAAACATTCTCTAACCAGAAACCGTGGATTGATGGCAGCATTCGTGTGGAACTGAAGGCGCGAACCACTGCTTTTAATCAGGGCAAGGTGTCTGGTGACATGACTGAATACAAACAGTGCAGCTATTCCCTCTGCAAGGCAATCAAACAAGCTAAGCGTCAGTATAGAGACAAAGTAGAATCTCAATTCAACGGCTCAGACACAAGAGGTATGTGGCAGGGTCTACAGTCAATCACGGACTACAGGAAGAAACCCAGCCCAGTCACGGACCAGGATGTCTTGCTCCCAGGCAGACTAAATAACTTTTTTGCCCGCTTTGAGGACAATACAGTGCCACTGACACGGCCTGCAATGGAAACATGCGGTCTCTCCTTCACTGCAGCCGAAGTGAGTAAGACATTTAAACGTGTTAACCCTCGCAAGGCTGCAGGCCCAGACGGCATCCCCAGCCGCGCCCTCAGAGCATGCGCAGACCAGCTGGCCGGTGTGTTTACGGACATATTCAATCAATCCCTATACCAGTCTGCTGTTCCCACATGCTTCAAGAGGGCCACCATTGTTCCTGTTCCCAAGAAAGCTAAGGTAACTGAGCTAAACGACTACCGCCCCGTAGCACTCACATCCGTCATCATGAAGTGCTTTGAGAGACTAGTCAAGGACCATATCACCTCCACCCTACCTGACACCCTTGACCCACTCCAATTTGCTTACCGCCCAAATAGGTCCACAGACGATGCAATCTCAACCATACTGCACACTGCCCTAACCCATCTGGACAAGAGGAATACCTATGTGAGAATGCTGTTCATCGACTACAGCTCGGCATTCAACACCATAGTACCCTCCAAGCTCGTCATCAAGCTCGAGACCCTGGGTCTCGACCCCGCCCTGTGCAACTGGGTACTGGACTTCCTGACGGGCCGCCCCCAGGTGGTGAGGGTAGGCAACAACATCTCCTCCCCGCTGATCCTCAACACTGGGGCCCCACAAGGGTGCGTTCTGAGCCCTCTCCTGTACTCCCTGTTCACCCACGACTGCGTGGCCATGCACGCCTCCAACTCAATCATCAAGTTTGCGGACGACACAACAGTGGTAGGCTTGATTACCAACAACGACGAGACGGCCTACAGGGAGGAGGTGAGGGCCCTCGGAGTGTGGTGTCAGGAAAATAACCTCACACTCAACGTCAACAAAACTAAGGAGATGATTGTGGACTTCAGGAAACAGCAGAGGGAACACCCCCATCCACATCGATGGAACAGTAGTGGAGAGGGTAGCAAGTTTTAAGTTCCTCGGCATATATCACATCACAGACAAACTGAATTGGTCCACTCACACAGACAGCATCGTGAGGAAGGCGCAGCAGCGCCTCTTCAACCTCAGGAGGCTGAAGAAATTTGGCTTGTCACCAAAAGCACTCACAAACTTCTACAGATGCACAATCGAGAGCATCCTGGCGGGCTGTATCACCGCCTGGTATGGCAACTGCACCGCCCTCAACCGTAAGGCTCTCCAGAGGGTAGTGAGGTCTGCACAACGCATCACCGGGGGCAAACTACCTGCCCTCCAGGACACCTACACCACCCGATGCTACAGGAAGGCCATAAAGATCATCAAGGACATCAACCACCCGAGCCACTGCCTGTTCACCCCGCTGTCATCCAGAAGGCGAGGTCAGTACAGGTGCATCAAAGCTGGGACCGAGAGACTGAAAAACAGCTTCTATCTCAAGGCCATCAGACTGTTAAACAGCCACCACTAACATTGAGTGGCTACTGCCAACACACTGTCAATGACACTGACTCTACTCCAGCCACTTTAATCATGGGAATTGATGGGAAATGATGTAAATATATCACTAGCCACTTTAAACAATGCTACCTTATATAATGTTACTTACCCTACATTGTTCATCTCATATGCATACGTTGATACTGTACTCTATATCATCGACTGCATCCTTATGTAATACATGTATCACTAGCCACTTTAACTATGCCACTTGGTTTACATACTTATCTCATATGTATATACTGTACTCGATATCATCTACTGTATCTTGCCTATGCTGCTCTGTACCATCACTCATTCATATATCCTTATGTACATATTCTTTATCCCCTTACACTGTGTATAAGACAGTAGTTTTTTTGTGGAATTGTTAGTTAGATTACTTGCTCGTTATTACTGCATTGTCGGAACTAGAAGCACAAGCATTTCGCTACACTCGCATTAACATCTGCTAACCATGTGTATGTGACAAATAAAATTTGATTTGATTTGATTTGATTTGAATCATATTTATTTTATTTGGTTGACAGTAAAACACTACCCAGTTTTTACCTTGGTTGACATTGCTTTGCTAAACTGGCTCATTTACATATAGGAATTTAGTGCTGTGTAGTCTGTAGGGAGTGGGGAGTTTTCTAACCTTACACTTCCCCAAACACCTCTCTCTCTCTCTCTCTCTGTCTCTCTCTCTCTCTCTCTGTCTCTCTGTGTGTGTGTTTTCCTGGAAAACCCAGCATTGCTCATGTCAAACACCAAAAAGCTGTCCTCCTCTAGACTTTTGCTACTCTCAGGTTTTCCACACAATAGGCCACTAGATTCATTTGGATGAAGGCTTTGCATGATAAAGTGGCAGTAACAAATGAAAATGTATACAAATGTCAATGAGGTTATAACATAAGAACAACCAGTTGAAATAATAGAGACGATCAAAAGTACGGTTCAGTACCCAGCTGCCGGCTACGGTTCACGGGCTCTGTCACCGCTAGTTAACCAGCAGCAATGACTATTTGCTTGACTCTGATTTTATACAGTTTGTGATCAGATGAAAAATAATAGAATAGGCTACGTGATGGATGTAGGCTATTGTTTTATCCAACTGTGTAGTTTGTGTTCAAGCATGTATTATTCTCCTGAGGATCTTGGGGTGATGTCCGTTAGTGTGCAGGTTCAGCTATGGTTATGGCTGGGTTATGTTTTAGGGCGAGGCAGTGGATGTAACTCTTCACAGCGTACGCGCACCATTGTACAATAAAATGCCATTGCATGGTCAAACTGCATCTGGGTCAGTTGGTGTTTTTTAATGGTTGTGGATGGTATTTATTTTACTGCCTGACGTTTTTACAGCGTTTACGTTTACCGTTTCATTGCGGAAAAGCATTTTCACTTGCATGAGATTTATCCCTCTAAAAAGTTTTAAACGTAAAGCACTTACGTAACGGAGAGTTTTACCACATCCTCCTAATTGTGTGAAACATTGATCGAACTCCAAAAAGACGAAGAAAGCCCTGCACACAGCAGTGTGTCTTGATCCAGTTTAGGTTACAAGCCAGTTTGGGGAAGCAGTCACTAACACCCAACGTGTCTGTGTGTTTTATCTCTAGACTCTGTCCTGGAGAAGGCCATGCACAAATGTGTGTTGAAGCCGCTGAAGGGCGTAGTGGAAGTGGCCCTGCACGACTTTCAGGTGAGCTTTGTCTTCCATTGTAGCACCTGTTAGAATCATAGTTGATTCGGAAAGTTAGTAGAACGTCAGTCAAGGAGCTCATGTCTTTTAACAGGATATATTTTATATGCAGTGTTTACACTAAGGAGAATCCTGAAGTTGATGTCATCATAACCACAGGTCTGAGAGGTTTTCTCCCCTTCTTGTAATTACATTTCTATGATAGAAATATAATAAATAGAAGGAACAATGATCATAGAAATATAATGAATAGATGGCGATCATGACCATGAAGATGATTCATAACCTTGTTTGTCTAGTAATTCTATATCTATAATCACAACCTTGACCTTCCTCTCTCTACTCTCCCATTTAAGCACTGGGGCTTTGTCACTTCTAATAACTACATTTCTACAGTCATAACCTTCTCCTTCCTCTCCTCCTAGGTGAGCAGTGGAGGCTGGCAGCAGCTGAGGGAGAACCTGGCCCTGGCTAAGACCCGGAGGCCCCAGGACCTGGGTGTGGATGGGGCTGTGCCCCCTGACCCCATGGCCATCGAGAAGATCCGCCACAAGTTCCACAACATGAGGAAGATGTACTCCCCGGATAAGAAGGTGTCGCTGCTGCTCCGAGTGTGTAAACTCATCTACACCATCATGCAGGATAACTCAGGTAGGTGGGATTGGGGGGAGGATGTGTTTTGGGAGGGAGGTTACATGTATAGTCATGGTCATTTGAGAATGACACAAATATTAATTTTCACAAAGTCTGCTGCTTCAGTGTCTTTAGATATTTTTGTCAGATGTTACTACAGAATACTGAAGTATAATTACAAGCATTTCATAAGTGTCAAAGGCTTTTATTGACAATTACATGAAGTTGATGCAAAGAGTCAATATTTGCCGTGTTGACCCTTCTTTCTCAAGACCTCTGCAATCTGCCCTGGCATGCTGTCAATTAACTTCTGGGCCACATCCTGACTGATGGCAGCCCATTCTTGTATAATCAATGCTTGGAGTTTGTCAGAATTTGTGGGTTTTTGTTTGTCCACCCGCCTCTTGAGGATTGACCACAAGTTCTAAATGGGATTAAGGTCTAGGGAGTTTCCTGGCCATGGACCCAAAATATCGATGTTTTGTTCCCCGAGCCACTTAGTTATCACTTTTGCCTCATGGCAAGGTGCTCCATCATGCTGGAAAAGGCATTGTTAATCACCAAACTGTTTCTGGATGGTTGGGAGAAGTTGCTCTCGGAGGATGTGTTGGTACCATTCTTTATTCATGGCTGTGTTCTTAGGCAAAATTGTAAGTGAGCCCACTCCCTTGGCTGAGAAGCAACCCCACACATGAATGGTCTCAAGATGCTTTACTGTTGGCATGACACAGGACTGATGGTAGCGCTCACCTTGTCTTCTCCTGACAAGCTTTTTTCCAGATGCCCCAAACAATCTGAAAGGGGATTCATCAGAGAAAATGACTTTACCCCAGTCCTCTGCAGTCCAATCCCTGTACCTTTTGCAGAATATCAGTCTTCTTTGCTGCCGTTCTTCATACCAGGCCATCCTCCAAAAGTCTTCGCCTCACTGTGCATGCAGATGCACTCACATCTGCCTGCTGCGATTCCTGAGAAAGCTCTGCACTGGTGGTGCCTCGATCCTGCAGCTGAATCAACTTTAGGAGACGGTCCTGGCGCTTGCTGGACTTTCTTGGGTGCCCTGAAGCCTTCATCACAGCAATTGAACCGCTCTCCTTGAAGTTCTTGATGATCCGATAAATGGTTGATTTTTAGGTGCAATCTTACTAGAAGCAATATCCTTGCCTGTGAAGCCCTTTTTTTCAGGTCATTTGCATGGCAAAGAGGGACTTTGCAATTAATTGCAATTTATATGATCACTCTTCATAACATTCTGGAGTATATGCAAATTGCCATCATACAAACTGAGGCAGCAGACTTTGTGAAAATTAATATTTGTGTCATTCTCAATTATTTTGGCCACGACTATGCAGAGAGTGTGGATGAGTTCCACATATTTGTCTATAGTGTATCTGGTTGTGTATTACACACGATTGGGATCAATTCCATTTAAAGTCAGTAAATTCAGGAAGGAAACTAAAAAGCACTTTTTCTTAATTATTTTGTTTGATAAAACTTTTTTTTTTTTTAAATCTATTGACCTCCAACCTTGTTTTATCTGCATGTTTTTGAGTATGTGTGTTCATGTGTGTGTTTTCATCTGACCACAACTTTCCTATACCTCACCTTGCCTTTCCCCTTTGTACAGGGAGGATGACTTCCTGCCCATGCTGGCCTACGTCCTGGCCCATTGTGACATGCCTCTCTCTCTCTCGCTCTCTCTTCTTTCTCTCTCCTCTGTCTCTCTCTCTTCCCTCTCTCCTCTCTCTCCATCTCTCTTCTCTCTACTCTCTCTTGTCTCCTCTCTCTCTCTCTCTCTCTATCACTCTCTCTTCCCTCTCTCCTCTCTCTCTCCCCTTTCAATTCCCTTCCATTCAATTTGCTCTATTGGCATGACGTAACAATGTACATATTGCCAAAGTTTACTTTGGAGATTTACAGTATTAACATAAAAATTAATAATAATCTCTCTCTCTCAGGGAGGATGTACGGAGCAGATGACTTCCTACCGATGCTGACCTATGTCCTGGCCCAATGTGACATGCCTCAGCTGGACACTGAGATCCTCTACATGATGGAGCTGCTGGACCCCTCACTGCTGCATGGAGAGGGTAGGTCTCCCATCACGTCATGAAACTGGATTCAATACCACAGTATACAGTTTGCGATATACTCACGTATACACCAGAATGTATTCTTCACCAACATGCAAAATGTATACGTCATTTTCTACCTCGTATGGCCTCGTTGAGACATTAACACGTCCACAGTCAAACCCACAGCATGCCCATATTGACAGTATTATATTTCTCTTCCTGGGTCTCCTCCTTCCCTGCCTGCTCTCCTCTTCTCCCCAACCCTCCCTCTCACAGGTGGCTACTACCTGACCAGTGCGTACGGGGCCATGGCTCTCATCAAGAACTTCCAGGAGGAACAGGCAGCCAGGGTCCTCAGCTCTGAGGCCAGAGACACCCTGCACCAGTGGCACCGCCGACGCACCGCCCAGCGCACGGCACCCTCCGTGGACGACTTCCAGGTATCGCCCTGAACCCCATCTGACCCCCAGGCAGTGAGTTTGAAAGAACGCCCCCCTAAAATGCCTTCCCCGAGACGGGGGAGACAATCTGCATGGCTCCAGTGTGAAGTTTCCCTTAAGTACAGATCTAGGATCAGCTTTCTTTCCCCCAATCCTAACCTTAACCATTAGTGGGAGGAAATGCAAAACTGACCCAAGATTAGCGTCGAGGGGCAACTTCACTCAACACCAATCTGCATGAGAAGCGCCGGTGGTGACATGCCGAGACTATCCCTCTGTATTTGGATCCGTATTCAAAAATGATCTGGAACTATGAAGACACTGTTGGAAGAATAAAATGTGCTTGATTTCCGGGTTAGGGATGGTCAAGAAGGGAGTGATATTGAGAAGGAAGCTGAAAGGTAGATGAGATAGGACTAATCTAATGCATGTGATTGTGTACTAATGACGCGTTGTCTTGGTTTTCTGTTAGCTCTGAAATGGCTGTGTCTTCCTGTAAACGCCATACAAATAATAGAGGCTATAGAGCCGTATCAGCGCTCCTTCATCTTTCTCCCTGTGTGTCTTCAAAAAACAAAAACATTCCTGTGTATTTGTGTCTCAGTTCTGATCCTGCATGAGCACCTGCAAATAACTGATATCCGTGTTCTCTGTCTCTCTTTGTGTCATTTTCTCCCATGTGTTTTTGCATGAGTATATTTTATATCTGTTTTGCATGTTTGCATAAATGTATTTTTGTATGAATGATACCTGTATTACATTCCTTGTATCCCTTCTCCTTCAGAACTACCTGCGAGTCGCCTTACAAGAAGTCAACAGCGGCTGCACAGCCAAAACCCTCCTAGTCCACCCGTACTCCACCACCGAAGAAGTATGCTCGCTCTGCACCTACAAGTTCAATGTTCATGACCCCGAGAACCACGCCCTCTTTCTCATCACTGAGGCAACCAGTCAGCAGCTTGCCCCGGACACACACCCCCAGCGAATCAAAGCGGAGATACACAGCCACCCAAACTCGCAACCCTTCCATTTTGTCTACCGCAGAGTGCCCAACCTTAACCTGTGTATACCAGCTATCCCAGCTAACCAGCACAATGGCAACTGCCTAGCCAATTGGATGAATTAAACTGAATTAAAAAGAAATAAAACATTATTGATCCCTAGAGGGGACATTAGATTTTTCACTAGTGTACAAACGCATACAGGGACAGACTCATACATCAGAACACATAGACCTGAGAGAGCACTGATGGAGGGTGGAACAAGTACAATACCTGACTGCTGAGACTGAGGCAGTCCTAATATGGACACCACGCGGGTATGATGGAATGATACTGAATGGTGATACTGAGGATGTCCTAATATGGACGTGTATCCATAGAATGGTAGTGAATGGCGGAAATTGAAAAAATACACTGTATATTTCAACTATAGGGACAGAGAATGTTGCTGTGTGTTGTGAAGGGATCCTAGACTACTCAATGGAAAAAGTAGTTTCTATTCTTCTTAAAGGAGACAGAAAGAGGAAGCAGGTAGGGAGAGAAGTGTCTGGTGTCTGCATGCATTTCACTCTCTTTTTAGGGATACGGCACGTGAGTGTCAGGAATTGGTTGGTCAAGTCCAGTGTCGAGTCAGCTAGTGACCACTCTGCAGAGCTGCCTCCAGGGCAAGATTCATGACAATAAATGCCAAGCTACATTTAGCATTTCTGATTGAGCCGACAAATGCAATTTACCGTGAATGCAGTCTCCATAAACGTGGGAACATTGCCATTAAATGTAAATTGTGCTACAACTTTGAACTTCAGCGATATGGATTGAATCGAGCCACCCCACTGGGCACAAACTGGTTGAATCAATGTTGTTTCCACGTTATTTTAAAACGAAAAAAAAAAATACGTTGAAACAACGTGGATAGACAACGAATTGACGTCTGTGCCCAGTTGTCCTGGTGGGATGTGTGAAGAAGCTAAACAGATGCTTTGCGAAGGTTGGCTGGACTTTTCATGTGGATTTGGCGACCCCTATAAGATATTTGAAGAATGGCTTGCAGCAGTATGGACATCATGTCAACTTGCGTACTCTTAAGTCTACAACCGAACTGCCATTTGCAACGCCATTATATTCAAAAAAACAAAACAAAAAAAACACACTGCTCTTGCTGGTATTACTTGTTTTGAAATATTATGCTTTAATAAGAGCAAGAGCAGTGTGCAGGTTTCTCTTTTCTTTGAGGTTATTGTATTCCCTCGCACCTGCAACCAGATAACTCAGATGTGCGAGTGCTTTTTTGAAATAAGAAATGCAATTATATCAAATTATATAACTGTACATATTTTTTCCTGTAGCATTTTGTATGATTATTTTGCTGCAGTTGCTGGTAAACTGTAGACAACGTAAAAGTGTAGATTGTACTTTTATAGGAAAATGCTATTTTATTTGGATTGAAAACGTATTTGGATCATTTCCCCCACATGTTGTTCGATTATATGCCAGTAAATTAAACCAATAAATATTTTGGAGACAGAATCTGAATTGACTCAACTAAACTTTTGTCTATATCAACTGCCTCAGCAAATGGGAATGACTGTATTCAAAGTTGTACTAGAAAGTTGAAATTGTATTGGCTAACGGGAATATACTATTTTTTGTTTCTGTCTGTTATCTATAGGGGTCACTGGCTGATTCCTTATCAGCTATTGAGAAGAAATGACAATCTAAACTAATTTCCCCTTGAGGATGAATAAAGTACAATCTCATCTCAGTCAGTATTAGTGTGTATTACTCAGAGAGGTTGGTGATCTCTAAGAAGAGAACGGTCAACAGTTTTATTGAGATACGTATTGTACAGTCAGTTGATATAATGGTAATTATTCGGTTACAACAACCATTGTGATACTGTGATTGCTAACACCTGTATGATTTTTCCATCACTGTTTTGCTGTTATTCAAATCTGACAAGTAGAAACGGATGAGTAGTGTGTTCGATTAATATTATGACACTTAACGCAATGCTTAAAACACTACTGCTAAACCAACCAAACTGTCTTTTTGATCTTGTATATGTTCTGGGGGATATTTTGTATTTATTTTTTGAATTTTTATGCAAAGAAAGTTGATGAAATGATGGGGGGGTTAAAATATGCGAGATGGTGTTGGGTGTCCTCTCCCAAAAGCCCTGTAGTAGCCTTTCTTTGACTATTGCACCCATTACAACTAAAACTCCCTATTATGGTGTTCTTTTGTTGACCTTAGTGACCATTTGTTGCCATGTTGGACTAAAGTAGGAATGAATATACTTTAATAAGAAATATGATGCATTTTCAAATGTTACTCTACAAACAGTCTTTTTCTTTGAATAAAAACACCACAATGTAATCCATTTTAGCAGTTTTCTTTGTCGATTACATTTAGCAAATCACAAATGTGAAACATGAAATGCAGAAATGAGTATTTGTGTAAATATATCCATGATATTAAAGTCGTTAAAGCTCAATCGGACACAGTGTTATCCTCCTGGGTGCATTCAGTGGGGTATGCGCCCTTTACGCATGAATCAATCTCCTCTCTGTTCTTTTGCATGTTTTCGATCTGGTGTTGTTTGCCATAAGCATGTGGTGGCCAACACTTCAACTGTGTCTTGACTTTAGACTACAGCCTTTTCAGACTCAAATGCCTGATTACAGTTTTTTTCTGAATGCTTAAACTCTAACAGTGATTCTTGAAGCACTATCTCTGAAAACATTAACACTTGTAGCCAATGAATTTACCAAGTGTGCCAAACTGAATGCACGTTCTCTGCTTTATACTCAGTTTGTAATTTTATAACACACTTTTTTGCAAAACTGTGAACACAACTCACTGCTTTACACTGTTTGCAATTTAATAACACACTTCTAGCAAAACTGTAAACGTTGGTCTCTACATTGCTACACTATTTCGCCAATTGCCTTTCCACATTGGCACATGAAAACACTTTTAGATAATGAGTTAACTTACAAATCAGAGCTTGAGCACTATAAATAGGCCACAGGTAAACATTTGGTTTGGACAACAATGGAGGCCAATATTGGACAGAGAGTAAGAGGGGTGAGAACTAGAGGAGTACGAGGAGGTGAAGAAGTAAGAGGTGAAGTAGGACGGGGAAGAGGAAGTGGAGTCAGGAACACAACTGATGAAATCATGTTGTCAGCCATGGCATGAGGGAGGCTGGGCAAAGGGTCCATCCAAATCTGAGTCTCTATACTCTTGCAGGTATCATCCGGATATTTCGAGATGAGAACCGGTAAGTATCTGTAAGGGCTGTAGTCTTACTGGTACAGTAATATGTACTGTACTTTCATAATGAGAAGGATCTATCACTCAAACCAAATGTTTTTACAGAACTGCAAGAAAACCAGTATCTGGTGGAAGAGGTCGACTGTTCACCCCAGAACAGGAGACCCACATTGTAAATATGATCATTGCAAATAACTGCATCAGACTCAGAACTGCAGGACCACATAATGGTAGATAACACCATATTCTAAAACGTCAACAGCGCAAGTCTCTCTGCACGGTCTCGTCTACTGAAACGCAATAGAATTAGGATGAACCAGCTGTACAGAAACCTGTAAAACAACTGAGATATGAATCCTATCATTGGTACTGGATGTGGAAGTGTATGGTGCTACATCATATTGACTGATCCCTGTCTTTTCGTACTGTGCTACATTGTTTTGTCTTGTCTCTTTCAGAGAGACATGGAGCGAGAAGCAGATGCAGTGCATCATGAGCTAATATATGTGGACGAGGCAGGTTTCAACCTTGTAAAATATCATCGGACACCGTGCCATTATCAACGTCCCGGGACAACGTGGTGGCAACATAATGTGTGCGGCTATTAGTCAAAATGGCATCCTTCACCATCATGCAATCCTAGGCCCATACAACATTGCACACCTTATCACATTTCTGGACCCCCCTCCACAACAGACTAATCCCGAATGGCCAGTGGCCAGAGCAGCCCAGGTGGAAGTGGACGCATCCGAGGCTGGGATAGGAGCCGTGCTCTCTCAGCTCGGGTACACCACCGAAGCTCCGCCCCTGTGCCTTCTTCTCGAAGAAGCTCAGCCCGACGGAGTTAAACTATGATGTGGGGCACCGGGAGCTGTTGGCTATCGTCAAGGCCTTGAAGGCGTGGAGACATTGGCTTGAGGGGGCTAGACACCTTTTTCTCATCTGGACTGACAACCTAAATCTGGAGTATATCCGGGCAGCGAGGAGACTGAACCCTCGCCAGGCAAGGTAGGCCATGTTTTTCACCCGTTTTTGGACCACTTTGGCTAAGGTTTTCCTGCGGCCCTACAGACTGCGGAGGCCCTGTTTACTCACGTCTTCCGGCACTACGGGGTGCCTGAGGATATAGTGTCTGATCGGGGTCCCCAGTTCACATCGAGGGTCTGGAGGGCGTTCATGGAACGTCTGGGGTTTCGGTCAGCCTTACCTCAGGTTTTCACCCCGAGAGTAACAGGCAGGTGGAGAGAGTTAACCAGGATGTGGGTAGGTTTCTGAGGTCTTATTGCCAGGACTGGCTGCGGGAGTGGGCAGCGTTTGTATCCTGGGCAGAGATGGCCCAGAACTCGCTCCGCCACTCCTCCACTAACCTCTCTTCCTTCCAGTGTGTATTAGGGTATCAGACGGTTCTGGCTCCTTGGCATCAGTCAGACCGAGGCTCCTGCGGTGGACGACTGGTTCCGGCGCGCGGAGGAAACATAGGACGCCGCCCATAGGACACCTTCAGTACCTCATGGACTGGGAGGGGTATGGTCCGGAGGAGAGATGCTGGGTTCCGGTGGAGGACGTGTTGGATCCTTCAATGCTGTGAGAGTTCCACCGTCTCCATCTGGACTGCCCTGCGCCTCGCCCTCCGGGTCGTCTCTGAGGTCGGTGTCAACGCGCTGCTGGAACCACGCGTTGGGGGGGGGGGGTACTGTCACGACTTCGAAGTCGGTCCCTCTCCTTGTTCGGGCAGTGTTCGGCGGTCAACGTCACCGACCTTCTAGCCATCGCTGATCCATTTTTCATTTTCCATTGGTTTTGTCTCATCTTCCTTCACACCTGATTCCAATCCCATCAATTCCATGTTGTGTATTTAACCCTGTTTCCCCTCATGTCCTTGTCGGTGATCGTTTGATTGTATGTTATGTGCAGTTCTTGTGTGATGGGTTTTTCAGAGTTTTGTGAGCACTTATTAAACGACTCCGTTTATACCAAGTTCATTCTCCTGAACCTGACTTCCCTGTCGCCAGCACACACCCATTACAATGTGGATATATACATTACATTCTGTATCTCCACACGGGTTAAACAAATAATTATATTTCACCACCTTCCTATAGGCCAAATTTGTGAGTTAGCCCCACATATTCATGGACGGCTGAGCCTGATATCCTTTGTGGTAAGGTATCTCGTGAATCGACACAATGTATTCAAGTGAGCAGACACCTAAGGCAATTGAATTGTCCTTGGTGCCCGCTCTCTTACCTTATAATTCTGTATTCCTTTGTGACTAACTTGTTTGTATACAGGTAGACCAGAAAAAGACACATCCCTCATTGGCAGATGAGAGGCAACCCTGATTAAAAGCACCCACTACTCATCAAATCAAATGTTATTTATCATCAGTTGTTCCCTAAAAAAAAAAAGCGGTTTTGAAATCAAATAAAATTGCACCTATACACTGAAGAAGGATGTAAAGCCAAAAGTCTGTGTACGCTATTCCTAATGCAGTGAAAATTATTTTTTAAATAGAATAATGAAGTAGGCCTAAGCTTCCTGCTACACCTTTTTGTTTGTCTAAATTCACTGCTTTTACACACCAGCCAAGATTCTGGGACAGCGCGATGCTTCCCTTATGATTCCAACCTCATAGGTTGTGAATATATATAAAACACTGACCGTCTCCTCTCTCTCCATCTCAGTTAGTGACGCCAGCACAGTTGGCATCGTTCGGGCTCTCTTGCGCCAAGGCAGATCAGGCTCCTAATCAGAATCGCAGTCAGAATCAGAATGTAATGAAGTATTCACCCATTCATCATCATAGTCGATCTCAGCATCAAGTTCCTCCCCTCCATCTCATTCAAATCTCGTAGTGTTATCAGCGCTTCTCGCACCTCCATTCTCGGTTTTGTTATTGTACGTCTCGGTTTGTGTTGCCAACTCATTTTCAGGGTAAATTGCTAGAAGCAGGTTGATTTTTTGCTAAAAGGTCCTAAATGACGTTGTGATATCATTGCGTGATAACGTAAAATGTGTCATTACGTAGAATACGCAATAACGTTACTCAAATTGCCTGGCCATCTCGGCAAAAAATATGATTTGACATTTGTTCAGGTACAGACTCCCACTCTTTTCTGTACAATTTTCATTGAGACATGTTGATTGATGTTGAACAGAACTTTCAAACATTCGTGACCAACTATATTGATTGGGTTTGGCTCGTCGAACTGCTGCTGCAGTCAGCCAACAATGATTTTCAATTTGCTGAAATTGCTGCTGCCTGTGCACAAGCTGAGCGCCTGCTTGCTGACGTCACTCACAATGCACTTTTGCAGCCAGGCACGTGTGTTTTGACTAAGTGTGTTACAGCGAATATCGTTTTTGTGTCATTTAGAGGGAAAGTGCGTGCATTTTAGCGTTTGAGTCACCTTTCAAAAGTTGGTAAAAGTTCCAAATATATTTTTTAAACTAGCTAAATTTGTTGCTAGGTGCTGTTTGAAAAGAAAATTGCCAGGGTAGTCTGAAAAGTTGCTAAATCTAGCAACAATATTGCTAAATTGGCATCACTGCTCGGATTCGCTATTGTATGCCTGACGCACGCTTCCGCTTCCAGGCCACCCCTCTCTCGTTTCAATTCAATTCAATTCAAGGGCTTTATTGGCATGGGAAACTTGTGTTAACATTGCCAAAGCAAGTGAGGTAGATAATATATAAAGTGAAATAAACAATAAAAATTAACAGTAGATATCACACATACAGAAGTTTCAAAACAATAGAGACATTACAAATGTCATATTATATATATATATACAGTGTTTTAACAATGTACAAATGGTAAAGGACACTCCACCTTCTTCTGTGATAATGGCGGTCCGCAAACAAACGTTAAAGGTGGCTGCCACCACCTAGGAGTTTGTGGTCAATCACGGTTTACAACATTAGCTCTACATTTCTAAATCCTCCGACCCAACTCAGTATTTCTGAGTAAATTAAAAAGAGCCCTACTAACGTCTAATAGTACAGTTTATTTGAATGAATATTATATTTTTTGTGAATGTTTTAATACTTATTTATCAGCAATACATGTACAATATATAAAATATACAGTTTATTAATGCATGTTTTCATTAATTTTAGAACGTTTTAATGAGTTTAAAAAACACAAAACGCCCCCAAAAACTCAGCCTGTGCTTGTAGTGGTATATACAGTAACTTATAACCTATGTTGAATCATGCAAGGCTGATATTCAGTGATGTGGTGGTAAATGCATAAATCACTAATGCAAAAAAACCAATATATCATGTTTTTACTTATCTGCAGTTAAAGTTGGTCAACACTATTCACTAAATACAAAGGTAGGAAAGATGATTTAGATTTTTTTTTTAATTATTTTTTATATAACTAGGAAAGTCAGTTAACAAATTCTTATTTTACAATGACTGCCTACGCCGGCAAAACCCGGATGACGCTGGGCCAATCACAGCCGGTTGTGATACAGCCTGGAATCGAACCAGGGTGCCTGTAGTGACGCCTCAAACACTGAGATGCGGTGCCTTAGACCGCTGCGTCACTCAGGAGCCCATAGATTTAACCATAGAGATCCTCATTTTATTAAGTTAAACCTTTCAATATGGAGTTTTGTACTTCAGCTCTACCATGTTTCGTCCAATTGTATCTATGCTGTCTAGGGTAGCATTCTGTTCATTTGCATGTTCATATCACACCAATCTAAGGGTTCTATTGAATTTGTATCGTTGAAGACTGTGCGGGTAGTCTGGGGGGTGGGGGGGTTGGTAAAGGTGAAAACGTCTTCAAATGGCTTATTCATTTATTCAGTCCCACCATAGTCCCCCAATGATGACACATCCTTGGTTAAACAAGAAAACGGAATAAGGTCATTATGTAAAACATAGCATCACCCTTCTCTTCAGTAAAGGCTACATCGTATACTGTAACGTCTTGACTTGACATTGATGTGCAAAAAGTACTGCATGGACTTTGAGGTTACTGAGCATGATTGAGGTTAAAGGTACTGAGTAACATCCTTTAGTTTGGTACAGACAATGTGGTTACATCGTAAAGGGCATCCTACTCTTTAAAATTCTATATAATTCACTTTTTCAAGTTTAGGCACTTTAAGTCCGTACAACGATCAATTCAGTCGTCTGAATGCAAATCCCAGTCTGCACAGCGATCAATTCAGTCGCCTGAATGCAAATCCCAGTCTGCACAGCGATCAATTCAGTCGTATGAATGCAAATCCCAGTCTGCACAGCGATCAATTCAGTCGTCTGAATGCAAATCCCAGTCTGTACGGCGATCAATTCAGTCGCCTGAATGCAAATCCCAGTCTGCACAGCGATCAATTCAGTCGCCTGAATGCAAATCCCAGTCTGTGTCCGAGATAGCATCCTGTTCCCTTTACAGTGAAGCACTTTTGACCGGAGCGAGTACAGAACTTGAGGATCGAGACGCCAAGAAGAACCCCATCAAGCGAGTCAAGACCTCTCTCAATCGTTGATTCTAGAACAAAGAATAGTATTACCACCATAGACATATAACACAACAAAATAATGTTCTCATACCATCCCTATTCTAACAGAATTTTCCACTGAGGGGCCACAGTATCCAATTATGAAAAGGTGACACACACACACACACATACACACACACACACAGGGATGGGGGAAAGTCAGTGAAGAGCCAGAAAAGTCATTATAAATAAATGACTAACATCACTGTATGCTTTGATGGCACCAGGACTTACTCTAGAGTCTGTAGTTTGTAGTGTTGGTTGTCCCTGATGCCGGAGAGAATTCTCAGTCCTTCTTCTCCCGTGTCGTTTCCCATCAGGCCTAGTTCTGTGATGCTGGAGTGGCTGGACTTCAGGGCTACGGCTAGGGAGGAGCAGCCCTTTACTGTGATCCCACAGCATCTCAGACTGGAGAGAGAGAGGGTGGAAAGAGAGAGAGGGTGAATGTGGGGAGAAAGATGGGGATAGACAGAAAGAGAGTGGAGAAGGTCACCAGAGAGGGAGAAAAGATCTTCAATTTGTTTTGGTCAACAAGACTACATAAATTGTACGAGTGATTTATAAGTTAACAAATGACCAAGTCATTTTGTGAATATGCTTATAATAATTCATTGTTTGAAGAGCGTGCGGTGTGATATCATAGACCAAGCCATGAGCTTTATAACTCTCTCTAATGCTGTTACTTACAACAGTCTCTCCAGTGTACAACACCTGGACGTCAGTCCCATGTAGAGAGTCTTCACCCCGCGGTCTCCCAGGTCGTTTCCAGAGAGATCCAGCTCTTTCAGGTTGGTGAGGTTGGAGCTGAGAGCTTCGACCAGCTCCCCACAGCATTTCTCTGTCAGTTTACAGTCACTCACCCTAGGTGGGCAGAGGTAATTACATTGAGAAAGTTGTCCCCCCCCCACACACACACGTGCTAGGTTTGCAGAACTCACCTGAGGGTCTCAAGTGAAGACAAGCAGAACAAGACATCGGCCCAGTCATCCAAGTCGCCCAGATGGTTCCTGCTGATGTCTAGCTCTTTGAGGATAGAGTTGAAATGAAACCCTCTGACTAGGGTGATGCCACAGCTCGCCAAACTGGAGAGACAAGGGTAAAGAAAAAGAAACACTATTCAATATTCAAGGTTCAAATAGTATCTTTCAGAGACTTTAAGCGTTCCCTTCAGACTGCCTGGAGAGCTAGGTGGGCGGACAGGGATTGCACTTTTGCAACTATTCTATTGGTTCCATTGTGCCAAGGAAGGTCAATCAACCCAAGTCTGACAAGTATTTGAACTAATTTCAAATAGTATTTGAACCAAAGTCTGCCAGGTTACATGGAGTAGGGGCTAAGGGAGAGTGGCCCGTACACTCTTGGTTGGGTAAGCTAGCTTACATGACTTTCTCCAGTTGACAGGCGGGCAGCCTGAAGGCTTTGCAGAGCATCTTGAACCCCTCGTCCTTCAGGTTATTGTTGCTCAGGTTGAGCTCCCTCAGACTGGGGATGTTGGCCAGACACCTAAACATGTTCTCACAGCATTTCTCAGTGAGCTGACAACAGTACAACCTGGTGGTGGAGGGAAAATGTATGGTACATTTACTACAGGGAACATTCCACTTTAGAATCAGTGAGGTGTAAGTGTACTACAATACTCCAGACAGTACTCACTCCAGTTTGTATATCTGGGTTGACTTCAGTATGTCCATGAGCAGCTTCACCCCCCGGTCTCCCAGGTCGTTCATGCTGACGTCCAGCTCTCGCAGGTGTCTGGGGTTGTCTATCAGCAACACCACCAGAGCGCGACTCAGCTCCAGGCCCAGCTTGCAGTTTGAGAGCCTAACGAAGATTATAATACTTTAGAAGACGTGGTACAGCGGTTAGTGCTGCAAACCCCAGCACAGTTGTACAGCCTAGGCTACCAGAGTCGACATGAGTTTAAATCCGACCCACACCATTCTGACTTGCAAACTCTCATAACTCTCCTGTCTCCTCTTCACTGTCCTATCTCAATAAAAATACATTATACCCTTAAATAATATATTTATGTAAATTAGTTTAGAAGATAAACTGTATTTCCTTATGAGAATAACTTAATTTGCATCAAACCACAGGATAAACCCATAGGGGTACTGAATTCAATGATGTTACAATTGTGTACACACATAATCAGAACGGGTTTCCTAGCCATTGACTCAATACTCACTTTAGGATCTGCAGTTTGCAATTGACAACCTTCAGTCCGTCAACGAGATGAAACACCCCTGATTCTCCCGGTTCGTTTCCGCTCAGATCCAGCTCTTGCAGGTGCGAGGGGTTGGATTTGAGAGCTTTGGCCAGAGCTGCAAAGCCATTCTGTTTCACCCTGCAGCCGGACAGTTTCAGTCTCCCCAGTCGGCAGTGTGGCTTGGCCAAGCCGGCCGCCAACAGCTGCACTCCTGAGTCCTTCAGCGTGTTGAAACTCAGGTCCAGAGTTTTCAGATTGGACACCTTTGAGGTGAGCGCCGAGGCCAGACATTCACAGGATTTCTCTGTTAGTTTGTGATATGACAGCCTGGTAAGAAGGATGGTTAGGGAATAAAAAAGAACATTAAACCAACAGAACTGTGTAATGACCAGAAGACGGGTCTAACAAACCTGAATTACATCACAGGGAAGATAATTATCTTGTGTTATAGACATTTAATATTGGTAGTGTGCGCCAAAAGTATTGAGTTAGTGACACATTTTTTGTTTGTTCTGTACTTCAACACTTTGGATTCAGAATGATACAATGACTATGAGGTTAACATGCAGACTGTCAGCTTTACTTTAAGGGTGTTTTCAACCATAACGGGTGAACCGTTTAGAAAGTACAGCACTTGTTGTACATAGACCCTCCATTTCAGGGGACCAGAAGTATTGGGACTAATTCACTTTTGTGACTTGAAGTAGTCAAAAGTTAAGTATTTGGTCCCGTATTCATAGGACATAGGATGTTTTTGCTGTCTGTTTTGGTTGTTTCACATTATTTTGTGTCCAATAGAAATGCATGGTAAATAATGTATTGTGTCATTTTGGAGTCACTTTCATTGTAAATAAGAATAGAAAATGTTTCTAAACACAACCATTTTAGTCCTATAAAATGGAGGGAATAGCCTATGTACAAAAAGTGCTGTAATTTGGGTGGATGAAAATGTTATTATATCACATCCAAAAGTGCTGGAGTACAGAGCCAAAACTACAACAAATGTGTCACTTTCCTAATACTTTTGGAGCTCACTGTAATAGCTGGTATTGTTAAATGACCAAGTACTTACATGGCTGTCTGGGAAGCTTTGATCACTGGCAGCATCCTCAGAAGTTCCTTGTCTCCTCTCTTCTTTACTTCCAACCCAAGCATGTCTATTGGCCCAGACTCCGATGCCAATAACACAGCGGCCAGGTCAGACCAATGTGCACGTGGGTATTTGGCATCTGGGGGGATTCCCGTATTGAGAAAGCTCACACCATCCGTTTCTAAAGAGCTGTCACCCAGTTCCGTCAGGCAGTTCAGCAGGTTGAGGGTCCTCGGTGAAGCGGGATTCTCCATCACCTTCTTCTTGATATACTCTACTGCTTCCGTCAGTGTCTCCGAGAAGTTGTAGCCGGCCTCTGCGATTGACTGGATGAAGCTCTGCGAGAAGCCGAGGAGGAACCGGAGGAAGAGGTCCAGCTTTCCGTTTTTGCTCTGTAAGGCCATGTCCACTGCTTTCCTCAGGTTGTCATCTAGGCTGTTGCAGGACCGATTAAACCACATTGCAGCAAAGAACTCCTGAATGGTGGTATGCCCAAAGTAGTAGATCTTCTTTTGGTGCAGCCCAATATCCTCCCTGAAGATGGGTATGCTTACTTTTGCAAACTCTGACCCCTCATCACAGTTAATGTCGCACTCTTGTAGGTCTTCCCTGTAGAAAACCGTGTTGCCTTTCACCAACTGCTTAAAGGCTAGTTCTCCAAATTTAATAGCCATCTTCTGTGTATTCTGATTCTGTGTTTGCAACAGGGCGAGTAGGTCAGTGTACATTGGAGTCAGAGCTCCGGGGTCATATTCTTTATCGGATAGCCATGTCTGTCTAACGAGGACTGATGCAGAAATCTAACAGATAATAGGTATCTGGCACAAAACATAGAGGCTTTTTGAGTACTTCAAGTGGTGGATAATTGCATTGGCCTGGTCCGTGTGAATGATTGCTCTCCTGAAGAACTCCTCTTTCTGAGAGTCCGTGAAGCCTTCGATTTCTGTCACTTCGTTGATGTACTGAAGAGGGATGCGACTGACTGCCGCAGGTCTGGATGTAATCCATATGTGAGCGGCGGAGGGAAGAAGGTTACCGTTAATTAGGTTTGTCAGCAGTGTCGGCACGGAGGAGGGCTCTGTGACATCGGTCACTATCGGGCTGTTCTTGAAGTCGAGAGGACGTCGGAATTCATCCAGCCCGTCAAGAATGAACGCAACTCTCAAGTTCTCCAAGTTGTAAATTCCAGGTTCTTTCAATTCTGGGAAAAACTTGTAAAGAAGTTCAATCAGACTCAATTTCTCCTTCAGCAAATTCAGCTCCCGGAAAGGAAGGGGAAATATGAGAGTACATTGCTGGTTTCCTTTTCCCTCTGCCCAGTTAAGAATAATCATCCGCACCTGGCTTGTTTTGCCAATACCAGAGACGCCCTTTGTCAGCGCTATTCTGACTCGCTCGTCGTCTAGTTCAGAATCAAAGTATAAGCTTAAGGGTGAGCATCTCCATTGGTGTCTCTTCCTGAAAGTTGGCTTAATTTGAATGTACTCATGTTGGTTCACCTCTCCACTTTCACCAGGTGGATACTGGACATCACAATGTATATAAAATGGATGCTCAGTTTCCCCCCCTGGCGGACTTTGGTACTTTTTCTTCAGGATGGCTTTGAGCTTATTGATGAGTTTTACCACATTGGAGTCAGAGACATCCCTGTTAAATAGACAAACTGGTACATGTAATTTCTGAAGGGTTTTAACCATATTGTATGTTAACTGTATAGTCTATTATTGTGAGAGCACACCAGTTGACCCTCTTTGTCACGGATCCCCCCGGTACTGCTGCTCATTCCGTTCACCAGGTCTACGTCACCGGCCTTCTTTTATTTATTTTTTATTTAACCTTTATTTAACTAGGCAAGTCAGTTAAGAACAAATTCTTATTTTCAATGACGGCCTAGGAACAGTGGGTTAACTGCCTGTTCAGGGGCAGAACGACAGACTTGTACCTTGTCAGCTCAGGGATTTGAACTTGCAAGCTTCCAGTTACTAATCCAACGCTCTAACCACTAGGCTACCCTGCCGCCTTCTAGGTGTCACTGAACTTGATTCATTACCACCAACCCCGGACTGTCTTGTCTCATTACGCACACCTGGTTCCCATTCCCCCTGATTAGTATGTGTATAAATGTGCCCTGTGTTCCCCACTGTCCTTGTCGGTTATTGTCCCATGTCCGTTGGTCTTGTAAGTACCTGTGCTATGTTGTATCGGCTTCCATGTTATGTGTTATTGTGCACTTGTTTTATGGGTTTCGTCCTGTGTATTATTCAGAGGTTTACACCTTACTCTTTAGTTAGGATAGAGAAATAAAAGACCCTATTACGTATTCCTGCGCTTGTCTCCTATCATTATACAGTGTGACAGAATAGCCAACCTATCTAAATGGAGACAGCAGGAAAGACCGAGCTGACGACCATCGTAGAGACAGTTCAGCATCACAAGGAATGTCTCTCCAGACTCGGCAGCGCCACGGACAGCGTGCTGGCAACCATCCTGCGTTTGGAGGGGATTGTGCAGTCCCTCCAGTCTCCAGCACCGGATCCTGCACCAGCCCTCACAACACCACTACCTGCCTCCGTCCCATCTGAGCCGGTCCGCGGAATAGCCCTGTCCCTCTCGGAGCACTTTGACGGTGCTCCAGCGAGATGCAAGGGATTCCTTCTGCAATGAGACCTGGCTGTCTCCGGGAGAGATAGGGTTGCCACCATCTTGGCACTGACCGTACGGGCCCTGGACTGGGGTGCCACAGTCTGGGAAACAGGCGGAACCGAGGTCAAGTCCTGCGAGCGCTTCACCCTCCTCTTCCGCTCGGTGTTTGATCATCCTGTGGATGGCCAAGAAGGGGATGACTGCCTACTCCGACTACGCCAGGGATCTAGGACCGCCTCGGAGTTCCGGAACATCGCGGCCTCCACCGGAGGGAACGAGTCGCCTCTAGTCACTGTGTTCCGCAGTGGACAGCGGAAGGAGGTACAGATGGCGTTGTACTGCCGTGATGACAACCTGTCACTCGACCAACTCATCCGCATGGCGATCCATTTGGACAACCTCCAGCGGTCCCGTCGAAGACCTGCATAGAATCGGGAGCCCATGGCTACACCTGCTCCGTTCCCAGAGCCGATGGAGGTGGGCTCTGCACGTTTGCCCGAGGCAGAGCGTAGGAGAAGGAGGAATCTGGGCCTCTGCTCCTATTGTGGAGAAAGGGGTCATTTCTCCCCGACTTACCCTCTATCCACCAATAGGCGAGGAGGTGACAAGCCAGGGAATTCCCCTGCTCCGACCAAGGTAGGATGCAATATCTCCCCTCCTTTTTTGTCAACTCAACCAGTGTGTTTTCCCATTATATTCCCTGAATACCCTAGCCCCTCACTCCCGTTAGTTCTGATTGATTGGGAATCTGCTGAGAATCTTTTAGATAGAGCACTGGCCGCCGAATTACGCATTCCTTTGGTTTCCCCGACAATCACCCATTCCGGTTCGAGCCCTGGATAATTGTCCAACATCACATCATTGTTCCCGTTTCTCTGCTGACAAATGACACTCATTTAGAACAGATCACCTTTTCGATTATAGAAACCCCCACCCACCCTGTTGTTTTAGGGTTCCCCTGGTTGAGTTGGCATAACCCTGTTATTTCCTGGTCTGAGAGGAGACTGCTGGGTTGGTCGCAGGAGTGTCAAGGGAGGTGTCTCGCTGTGTCTGTCAACACCACTACGGTGGAAAGTCCGGACCACGCCCCTCGAGTGGAGTTACCGGAGGAATACCAGGATCTGCACATGCCTTCCTCCTCATTGCCCCTGGGACTGTCCCATTGACCTGCTCTCTGACGCAGCCCTCCCGAGAGGACACATCTATCCCCTCTCCTATGCGGAGACCGAGGCCATGGAGACCTACATACAGGAGTGCCTCCAGCAGGATTTTATCCGCCCCTCCACCTCACCAGCCTCCTCAAGCTTATTTTTTTGTTAAAAAGAAAGATGGGAAATTGCACCCCTGCATTGATTATCGAATACTGAATAAAGCCACCGTTAAGTTAAGCTATTCTTTACCCCTTATCCCAACCATCATTGAACAAATGCACAGGGCGCAGTACTTCACGAAACTGGACTTGAGGAGCGCCTACAATCTGGTGTGCGTTTGTGCGGGCGACGAATGGAAAACGTCCTTTTCCACCACGGGCCATTACGAGCATCTCAAAATGCCTTTTGGTCTGTCTAATACTCGTTCAGTTTTACAGGCCTTTATTAACGAAGTGTTTCAGGACATGCTCTGACGGGGCGCAAGGTTTATATAAACATTTTGGTCTATTCTGCTGACCGCACCCAGCATGTCTCGTTAGTCAAGTCTGTGCTGGGAAGACTGTTGGAGCATGGTCTACAGCTGAAGTCGGAAGTTTACATACACCTAGGTTGGAGTCATTAAAACTAGTTTTTCAACCACTCCACAAATTTCTTGTCAACAAACTATAGTTTTGGCAAGTCGTTTCGGACATCTACAATTGTTTACAGGTAGATTATTTCACTTATAATTCATTCTATCAGAATTCCAATTGGTCAGAAGTTTACATACACTAAGTTGACTGTGCTTTTAAAGAACTCAAAATAAAAAAACTGTTGACGAGAGAATCCAGCAAATAATGCCTTTTAATCAAAACAATAATGCATGCAGAACACACATGAATAAAGTGGCATGACCACTTTACTTTGAACTTTGAAATCTCACGTTCTCTGGCGTACACATAGATCCACAATAATTGTTGGAATCGGAATGGAATGCTGCAGATAACTTGATTGAATGTTTAAAGTCTTAAGAAAACAGAGGTGGTGTTTAAACACACTAATGCACCGTTTTGTAACAGCCTGTACGACGTACATCCGTATCTGACTATTCAGACTCATCTTCAGAGTCACAGTTCTGGCACACATGAATTGCCTGGCCTGCGGTGCAAGCATCATGGGCCCATTTGAAACATCTCACACACTTCACCCAAGTCTCATTTGGAAGGCTGTTTGAAAATGGCTCCACACAGACGAGGCAGAAGCACTCCTCTTCATCTGATGACTCTTCTACAATTTTGCTTTTTTTTTAGCTACCTTGTTCTTTGCAGATCCAGATTTTGACTCAATCCCTTACTTCCCTTTCTTTGTGGGCTATACTCGGCCTTGTCTCAGGATGGTAAGTTGGTGGTTGAAGATCCCTCTAGTGGTGTGGGGACTGTGCTTTGGCAAAGTGAGTGGGGTTATATCCTGCCTGTTTGGCCCTGTCTGGGGGTATCATCGGATGGAGCCACAGTGTCTCCCGACCCCTCCAGTCTCAGCCTCCAGTATTTATGCTGCAGTAGTTTATGTGTCGGGGGGCTAGGGTCAGTCTGTTATATCTGGAGTATTTCTCCTGTTTTATCCGGTGTCCTGTATGAATTTAAGTATGCTCTCTATAATTCTCTCTCTCGGTGTACCTAAGCCCTAGGACCATGCCTCAGGACTACCTGGCCTGATGACTCCTTGCCGTTCCCAGTCCACCTGGCCATGCTGTTGGTCCAGTTTCAACTGTTCTGCCTGCAGCTATGGAATCCTGACCTGTTCACCGGACGTGCTACCTGTCCCAGACCTGCTGTTTTCAACTCTCTAGAGACAGCATGAGCAGTAGAGATACTCTGAATGATCGGCTATGAAAAGCCAACTGACATTTACTCCTGGAGTTGGTAGTCCGCTGTCAGCAATGGCATTGTTGGGCAAGGGGGAGCTGGTGCTAGCATAAGAACTGGGCAGGTCTGTGTCTGAGCTTGTGCTGGGCAGGGCCAGAATGGTGCTGGGACTTGGTAGGTTGGTGCTGGGGCCTGGCATGGCTGGAATGGTGCTGGGACCTGGCAGGTTGGTGCTGGGGCCTGGCAGGGCTGAAATGGTGCTGGGGCCTGGCAGGGCTGGAATGTTGCTGGGGCCTGGCAGGGCTGGGCTAGGGCCTAGCAGGTTGGTGCTGGGGCTTGGCAGGTTGGTGCTGGGGCCTGGCAGGGCTGGAATGCTGCTGGGGCCTGGCAGGTTGGTGCTGGGGCCTGGCAGGGCTGGAATGTTGCTGGGGCCTGGCAGGGCAGGGTTGGTGCTGGGGCCTGGCAGGGCTGGAATGCTGCTGGGGCCTGGCAGGTTGGTGCTGGGGCCTGGCAGGGCTGGGTTCTGAATGGGGTGATCTGTAACGTAGGATGGCGCAAACTCGGTTTCCAGAAATACAACAGGGATGTAAGGTTGTATCCCAGCCACCCTAAAGCGAGCCTGAATGTTCAAGGGGGTTGCAGCCAGAGGATAGGGGATCGCCACAATCCCATGAATGTCATAAAATTGACATTGTCTTCCCGGGATTGTTCCTCATCCAGGCATCACACGCAGTGTTAATGTGCCTCTTTGGCGGCCTGTAGACAGACCTGTCTAAGGGTTGAAGCCGATGCGAGCAATGGGGTTTGAATGACAGCATAATTATGCCATTTTCTTTGGCATAATTGAGTCCATCAATGGACAGATGAGACACTTGGTTTTGTCCAAAAGGAGTAAACAGGTCTTCTCCTTTGAGCACTTCGTATGCTTGACAATGTCTCAGGAAGTCAACAAAGGCCCGTGGCCCGTTGATCAGGACATGATCGCGGAAGTTGACACGGGGTGGATATAAAATACGGAGGTATACTATTCCCTGTGGCTGAGACAGCACAGGCCAGTGTGACGAGGGTTCCCCTTTCAGCGGAGGTCAGTGACCCTACTTATTTGTATCCAGGTCTGCCCACCACTTTGTCAGGTTTATGTACAGTGGTCACCCCAGTTTCATCGACATTCCATATGTCTTCTGGTCCAAATTGATATCTTTGTATCACTTCTGCTACATCAAATCAAATCAAATCAAATCAAATCAAATTTTATTTGTCACATACACATGGTTAGCAGATGTTAATGCGAGTGTAGCGAAATGCTTGTGCTTCTAGTTCCGACAATGCAGTAATAACGAGCAAGTAATCTAACTAACAATTCCAAAAAAACTACTGTCTTATACACAGTGTAAGGGGATAAAGAATATGTACATAAGGATATATGAATGAGTGATGGTACAGAGCAGCATAGGCAAGATACAGTAGATGATATCGAGTACAGTATATACATATGAGATAAGTATGTAAACCAAGTGGCATAGTTAAAGTGGCTAGTGATACATGTATTACATAAGGATGCAGTCGATGATATAGAGTACAGTATCAACGTATGCATATGAGATGAACAATGTAGGGTAAGTAACATTATATAAGGTAGCATTGTTTAAAGTGGCTAGTGATATATTTACATCATTTCCCATCAATTCCCATGATTAAAGTGGCTGGAGTAGAGTCAGTGTCATTGACAGTGTGTTGGCAGTAGCCACTCAATGTTAGTGGTGGCTGTTTAACAGTCTGATGGCCTTGAGATAGAGATTGTCGAAGAAAGTGTTAACATTTTCTCTGTTGAAGTTACTTGCCCTGTCAAGGCTAGTTGCCTCTGGCTTTCTCAGCAACAGCGTTGGGTGCCGCTTTAAGAAGCCTGTAAACCACCTCGAGCTGGCCTTTTCTTTTTCTGCCCACATTGGCGCGAACTTCAGCTGGTGTGCCACAGCAAACTGGTAGGCAAGTCTTCTGACCTCACTTTGCGAAAGGACCAAAATAAATGTCAGCTGACCTAATAATATACTTAACAATCTTCATCTCCAAATCAGGTGTAAAAAACCTGCCGTGGCTTTGTATAGCCAACCACTGTTGGCGCGGCTGTCTGATTTTCAACTTCTGCTCTGGTAACCTTTTGACAATACAGAGTCAGAGTACGGTAATTTATGTCAAGTTCCTTCACTGTACTCCTGATTGATTTGTTCTGCAACTTCACCCTGACACTGTATGAAGTAGTGTGTGTGTGTGTGTGGATATACAGTACTGTCTCATTCAGTAGGCATGTAGTGTGTTAGTAGACACACACACACCAGAGCCTGTCTTGTGTATTCCAGGGATATGTCTGCTGCTCTAAACTACACATGTATATATAATAATCCATTTACAGTAACATTTAATACTATTATCAGAGCTGATTACACAATATCACAATGTTTTTTGAGCATGTTCTATGTGTCTATGTATACTGGGGCAAGACTTGACCCAAGGTCATTGAGACAACTTGCCCCAAACTGACATGTGCGCTAATGTTGGCTAAATCTCAAGGTTAGCTCAACAAAGGACTGCAGCTAAAGTATCTTGTCTCCTCTACTCTGTGCAAAACTATCATTTTGAACATTCACACCTAATAAAGTTTATTGCATACAATGTAAAGTGACAATTTTTTACTTTTGAGGGGGGAAAATAAGAAACTTGTGCCCACCTCAGATTAGAGTGACCTTGACCACATGTGAACAGGAAGTTGAACAAAGAACATGTTGTCCCACCAAGTAGCTATTTGGTCTGTCTCTCCCATTATGGTACAGGTTCCCTCGCCACTTTCTCACACTCTCCCCGGACCTTTGCTCGTTTACATCATGCGCATACATCGCTGACTTTTTTGATCAGCGGGTTGAACTATTTGATTAGTGACTTTTAGGCCATTTAACAAACATGATATGCTGTTGTTCATTTTGCTGGTGTCTACCCTTGGCTTTTACAATGTTGGCGATACATTTAGAGCCCGTTGCACTGTGAATGAGGAAATATATGATTGTTTACGCCCTCGAGTGTTGTGAGAAACCCCACGCTTGCTCCGGAAATGCACATGAGAACTATGCACATTTCTCCCGAACAATATGGGAGAAATGGGACTCATGCGCATACATGTCAGAAACTGTTCTCTTGGTACTTAACCATGTCTCTGGACTTCACACATCTCCTGAAATATGTGGCGTTAAAGACTATGGATTCTCGCGTCTAACTCCAAATGTTGTAACCCTCGATCTAGACTTGCCATTATCTTGCTGCTTCTATTGTCTGGAAATGTCCAGTCTAACCCAGGTCCTGACATTCTTACCCCTGCCGAATGAAGTAGTCAGAGTGGCCTGAAGTTTTTGCATATGAATGTAAGAAGTCTTCTGCCGAAAGCTTGATTTTGTAAATATATGGATAAAAACTGCCGACCCGGATGTATTTATGCTTTCTGAAACCTGTCTTAAAATATCTATTACAGACAAATATTGGCATAAATGGTTACAATGTTTTTTGTACAGATCGTAAATCGAAGGGTGGTGGTGTTGCTGTATATGTAAAAGACAAGTTCTCTGTGGTCGTTTTGACTTCTGTTACTAAACCTAAGCAATTTGCACATCTGTCTTTGAACCTAAACCTTGGCTCATCTTTAAATATTGTTGTATCTTGTTGTTATAGACCTCCATCTGCTACTGTTGGCTCTCTGGATTGTATTTTCAAATTGTTATCACAGAATGTCAACTCTGAGTTTGTCCTGATGGGTGATCTGAATCAGGACCGGCTAAGATCTAGCTCTGATCAACTCAAAATTCTGTGCAATTACCTACAATCTCACTCAGATTGTCAACAGTGTAACTAGGTTGAATATAAAATATCCTCTGAAATCCTCTTTGATTGATTTGATCTTAACCAATACTCCTCATCGTTTTAATGCTTCTGGTATTTTTGCAAATGACATTAGTGATCACTGTGCTATTGCCTGTGTGAGAGATGTGGAGATTTCTTAGGAATTTTACCGTGTCATTACGAAACAAACTGGAAGCGGTTTGATATTCAAGGTTTTTTACATGATGTATTTAGCATTGAATGGAATAGAATGGAATGAATCCCTGATGTTGAACTAGCCTTTTCTTACTTCCACAACGCATTCCAGGATGTGTGCAATAGGCCCCTTTTAAAAAATTCAGGATTAAGGGCAGAGAGAACCCTCGGTTTACTAAGGAACTTACAAAACCCATAAGGGAACAAAATGCTATGTGGGCTAAAGCAAGAGGGACTGGTTTGGCAGATGATTGGATGGCTTTTAAACGTCTTCGAAATATGGGTGTGGCTATGATCCGTAAATTGAAAGCAGACCACTACCTGAAATCTACTTCACAAAATGTAAATAATCCATCCAAATGTTGGCAAGTAGTGAAAGGTTTGGAGTGCAGAAAAGATACACAGCTTCCTAAACAATTGTTGGTCAACACACAGATTGTAACTGAGAGAACCTCCATTCTGAAAGCCTTGAACCAGCATTTTTTAGATGCCGGCAGTTTATCTGAAAAGGTCAAAGGTATAGTTGAGCCCCCTATAAATTTACCTGACACCCCTGTGCACTCCTTCACCAGGTTCTCCTTTCCATCCTTCTCTGTTTCAGAAGTGTGTTAAGCCCTAAAATAAATTGATTTAAAAAATCCCCTGGCCCTGATGAACTAGACCCCCGCCTCCTACACCTAGCCGCAGACATCATTGCTCCCCCTTAACATGTGTTTTTAACCTTACGCTTAATGTTAAGGAAATCCCCAAGTTATGGAAATCTGCTTTTGTACTGCCTCTCCTGAAAGGTGGAGATCCTTTGCTACTTGACAACTATCGACCCATATCAAAATGGTCTGTACTGTCAAAGGTACTGGAGTCCTTAGTTAGTAGGCAGCTAAAGATCTACTTCCAAGAAAACAACATCTTAAATGGAATGCAATCAGGTTTTAGGTCTGGCCACAGCACTGTTTCAGCAACATTGAAGGTTTTAAATGACATCCACTGTGCTCTTGATAAGAAGTTACATTGTGTGTCTGTTTTTATTGATTTGTCGAAGGCTTTTGACACCGTGGACCATGCTGTGTTAGTGCAAAGGTTAAAATGTTGTGGAATTACTGGTCATGCTCTAGACTGGTTTATAAATTACCTATCAAATCATACACCATGTGTAATGGCGGATGGTTGTAAATCTGAGTCCATAGAGGTGTGCTCAAGTGTTCCGCAAGGTTCTATTTTGGGCCCACTGTTGTTCATTTTGTATATCAACAACATTGGGGATCTTATTGAAACAGCGGATGTTAATTTTTACGCAGATGATACTGTTCTTTATTCAAGTGGTAGTAGATTATCTTTAGCTTTTGAAAATGCCCAAAGAGCATTTTACATCATACAACAGAATTTGTATGATTTAAAGCTGATTCTAAATTTGGGTAAAACAAAATGCATGGTATTTTCAAATGCCAGGCATGTTACCAGTCATGTCATTGCTACATTGGCTGGACATACTATAGAGCAAGTTAAAGTGTACAAATATTTGGGTGTGTGGGTTGATGATAAGCTGAGCTTCACTGTGCATGTGGAGAACTTGATATGGAAGCTCAAGCTGAAAATAGGACTTTATTACCGGCATAAGGCTTGTTTTTCTTTTGAGGCCAGGAAGGAGCTGGTACGATATACATTACTGTCGGTTTTAGATTTTAGTGATGTTATATATATATATATATGCAGGCCTCAGTCACTACCCTGAGAGCACTTGAATCAGGGTATCATGCAGCCCTCAGGTTCATTACAAATCAGAAACGTCTAACACATCATTGGCTGGTCGTCATTGACCTTGCGTAGGTGTAACAGTATAGCTTCCACTACTTCAAGGTCTCAGAGCGAGTGACGTCACCGATCGAAACGCTATTAGCGCACACCACCGCTAACTAGCTAGCCATTTCACATCCGTTACACTCACCCCCCTTTTGACCTCCTCCTTTTCCGCAGCAACCAGTGATCCGGGTCAACAGCATCAATGTAACAGTATAACTTTAGACCGTCCCCTCACCCATACCCGGGCTCGAACCAGGGACCCTCTGCACACATCAACAACAGTCACCCACGAAGCATCGTTACCCATCACTCTCACAAAAGACACGGCCCTTGCAGAGCAAGGGGAACCACTACTTCAAGGTCTCAGAGCAAGTGACATCACCGATCGAAACGCTATTAGTGCGCACCACCGCTAACTAGCTAGCCATTTCACGTCGGTCACATAGGATTAAACACTGGTATACACTTATATATACATTTATAAGGCCATATTGGGTAAAATGCCATTGTATCTCTGTTCATTTTTAGTCAGGTCAGTAAATAAATATCAATTACGGTCCCATTCTGATTTGCTTCTAACAGTACCAAAAATTAGAACAGGTTATGGTAGAAATAGTTTTAGTTTACTTAGCACCGTGGTCCTGGAATTCTCTCCTGAACATTTTAAAATGTGATGATCTAGTTTAGTTGGTGGAGTTTAAACACTTGATCGATGTATATATCATAGAAGAGTGTAATTGTTTTTAGGCCGGCTGTTTTTAGTCAATATGTGTGTGTTTTTAATGTAATATGTAATTGTTGTACTGTATGTGTGTTTATAGTTTTGTTTAATGTTATGTTAGTGTATGCAAGTTGTTTTGTCTGAAACGTTGTTCCCCCTGCTGCTATTGGACCAGGTCTCTCTTGAAAAAGGTCAAATAGAAATTACAAATGAGATTTTTGAGATAGCGCCTCTAGTGTTGGAGGTACGAACAGTTTGACAACTTACCTCGCTCTCTCCTACCTGTGCTTTGTTCCAGCTTTCGTGCTGCGTGTTTTGTGCACTTGTTATTACGGGTCTTGTCCTGTGTATTTATTAGAGGTTTAACCTCACTCTTTTGTTTGGGTTACATCCCTGTGTTTTTGTATAAGTGTTTGTTTTGGGCTTTGTCCCGATGCCTTTTCATGGCATGTTCAAATGACTAATTGTCTTACCTTGGTCCCGTTTGATGGTTCTCTCTCCCAGGGTGAAACATTTTCCTCAAATCAGGAGAGGCGGATTTCCTATGACTGAGGATTGTTTCCCTCCAAGGAGGAGGCAGGTATCTGTGAAGAGGGCAGTAAAGGCAGGCTACCCCTCCCTCGTGTGATGAAGAAAGGAAGATCCCACTACCAACCATAGACCTGTAACACAGATATTGGATATTGTCTTCCTAACTGTATTAGCAATAGTGACGTGTGTATGGTGCTACAGTAATGCACTGGCAAGACTGCCTCAATTCAAAGTCTGCTCACAGATTAGAAATGATTTGCTAATAAACCAATTCAGTTAAATAGGCTACCTAAAGAAGACACAAACTGACAAAAACACGGAGGACCTATCCATTTAGGCCCTATTATTATTTTTTCTTTAAATAAGGTCGTTTAGGATCAGCTCAAAAACAGAATTGCAAACAAAAAACATGGAGCTTTAACGGTACACGAATGCAGTGTAATCCCTGGCCTTCAACACTAGCAATGGATTATGTAGAGGGGGGAAAATCATCTCAAATGATGTATACATGCCAAAATACCTCTGACTACATCGTCAAAACACTGAACTCGCTTCCGCGTGTCTTTACATCCGTTCCTTGGTGCTGGGCTAGCCCACGAATAGACAGAAAATAACTAGCTAAAATACGGCATACATTCACCCAATTGCAACTGTATTAACTCTAATTTAATATCAAACACATAATGCAATTCCATAGTTACTTTGATTGTCTCACTTTATTCTGGTCCATCACTGCGTCTCAGTAAATGTACCGTGTTTTAAAATAGGTCGAGGAGGCAGCTTCTTTGCGGTTTCTCGTCAAAACAAGATACGCGCAAAAGTGCTAAAAGTCAAGAACAGGGGCGCGTTCAGCAGGACACAACGTTTTGGAACATCCAGATAGACATATTATGCTATGTCGAACAAACATGCCTCTTCGATATTTACAATAATGAATGACGTTAATATCTATCTGCAAGAACGAGATCGTTTTGCAACTGAAGGTGGCCCTGTTCACACCCAGTACACATTTCAGAGGTTAGATCATTTTTGTCCACCATCAATTAGGTTAAATGTAATCTCAGACCAAATGTAGCCTTAACATAATATGGCCATGGAATTGTTGAAAATTTTAATTTAAAAAACAACGCAGCAGCTATGTAATCTAACAAAGTAAAAATATTTATGCTACTGCTGTTTAATGTATTCTGTGTAGCCTATTTTAACTGAATTTGTAAATCTTTGTTCGCTTATGCTAGGCCTGCTTGAACTTTGTGAGCAGGGGCTGACGAGGGAGAGGGGGGGCTAATGACAGGTGAAAAGGGGGAAGGAGAAAAGAGTGGAAAGGGTATCTGGGAGGTGGTTATAACCTCTAATTTAAATTTCACATGTACATTTTAGTCATCTATCAGATTCATTCATTCCTACTATAGTTCAGTGGCACTTCCTTAACGTTATCATCTTTCCCTACCACCACCCCTACTCCCCACTCCCCCTCCTCTCTCTCCTGCCCTCCTCTTCCACTCCCCCCAATGACCAGAATGCTGCTCCAGACATGCATTTAGTCATGCATGAGTTATGATAGACAACAAACACTGTTATATAGTGTTATAATATAGGATAGTAAAACTGTAAGAAGCAAGGAAACTCAGTTTAGTCACCTTTTATTTGTGATGAAGGTTTACCCACCTTTTTCATACTACATCCATGACTTCAGATAGGCTGGCTAAGGTAAGTTTACAAGGCTACATTATCCTAGACGTGAAGGGAGCAGACGTCATAATTACTTCATAGAACTGTATAATTATAACACGTAAATGTATTAGCTATATAGGTTTAACTGTCATGAATAATAACTAATAAACTGTCTCTAAACTAGTGTGCATAAGTATTTTGTTTTCTAGTAGTAAACACTTAGGCTAATAATTATTTTAATTATAATCTCTAAACTAAAGTGGGTCTGGGAATGGTAGCCTATATAAATTTCACTCTGGCGACATCCTTTTGAGAAGAGCCTCCAGAGGGAAAAGAGAACGAGGTGACCTGGAAGCGGAAGCGGATGCGTGCGTAATTCATATGCTACAGCAAGTCGGCGAATTGAGGTGATAGAAGCGCTGATAACGCTACGAGATTCGGATGGAATGGAGTCAGATGGAGGGGAGGAACTTGATGCTGAGATCGACTATGATGATAAATGGGGTGAATTATTCAATAGATTACGATGCTGGCTGCGATTCTGATTATGAGCCTGATCTGCTTCAGCTTCGGCGCAAGAGAGCCCGAACGATGCCCACCGTGCAGGTGTCAACAACTCAGATGGAGCGAGAGGAGAAGGGGATGGACGGCACGGTTTGGTTTGGATAAAACAGCGAGTTGACAACGCTACAGGTCGATTATCAGCACAGAATGGCACCCCATTGGAATGTGACATGTAGTATGATGTTGCAGCACATCAAGGACTGTACTGTAGCTGAGGCGCACCAGGCGAAAGGAGACAACGTGGGACATGTCTGTGGATAAGCTGGAAGCGTTCATTACGCTCCTATAGGTCCGAGCAACACAGTCTCACAATCAATTCGTGCATATATGTACAAAATGCATTTCAGCAAATTTCGTGCGTTTTTGTGCGTTTTTCTGGCTTAATTCGTGCGAAAAGACACAAATTAACCAGTAGGCTACACACAAGCCTTTTCAACAACCATATAGACGCGATAGTTTATATTTGATTTTTGTTCTTAAACTCGATGTAGGATCAGGCAAAATCCCTTGAGTTGCACACCTTATGCAGGTTTGGTCCTCGGTTGGTTGCCATGTGTCCATATTGAGTGGTGTGGTCATGATTTCTAGGTCCGCTTGTCAACGGATGTGGAAAGCATAGTGCAACCTAGGAGTTTGGTTTCTGGTTTTGAGTCGGTTGATCCACTTCCATCTCTGACACGTGGAAACTGGAGGGGGATGGGAGGGGGTGCACTCCACACATACGCGCGTAGGCCGGAGGGGTCCGGGCGCGGCCGGCCAAAGTTCCAGTTGGAGTTAGGGTTAGGTATAGTTAGTAGAATGGTTAAGGTTAGGGTAAGGTATAGTCGCGTATATGGTTGTTGCAAAGGCTTGTGTGCCTACTGGTTAAATTCGTGTCTTCGCGCACGAATTAAGTAGCACATAAATTCGTGTATTTTCGAACGAATTGAACCACACAAAAAAATGCACAAAAACGCACGAAATCTGCTGAAATAGATTTTGTACATATATGCGCGAATTGGATGTGAGGCTGGGCTGGTCCGAGGACTGTACGGCGGAATGAACACGCCTTTGGAGAGCTCCTAGAACGAAAAATATGGGTTGATGCCACGGAACCGCTTCAGAGAGATCATGCGATAGCAAGAGAGACCCGACGCATGCGCCTGGAAACCCTGGTATGAGAAGTGTGGGGAACGTTTGTACAGAACTGTGTTTCCTCTTACAAGCCTGAAGTTAACATTACCGTTGAGGAGCAATGGTTCCCGCAAACGCTAAGTGCAACTTTACGCAGGACATCCCCTACAAGCAAGACAAGTGGGGCATGAAGTTTCGGTTGGCAGCTGACGTCGACAGCAAGTACGTGCTGAATGTCTTTCCACATCTGGGGAAAGATGAATCTTAGCGTCCTGGAAATGTGGTGATGAGACTTGTAGAACCTTACCTTGGCGAGGGTAGGAAAGTAAACACAGACGAGACGAGGGGGGGGGGTGAATAAGATGATACGGGAGCTGCCTCCATCTGCATGCAACCAGTCACAAGCAGAGCTGTTATCCACAGCGGTGCTGAAGCACGACAAAGCAACACTTACGGTTTACAGATGTAAGCCAAGAGAGAACGTCTGTATCCTGAGTACTATGCATCTGACAGTTGCCATTGGCGGTGACACAAAGAGAACCAGAGACCCCGACGACTTAAAACAACACACAGGTATGTTATAACGTTAGGCTATTACGCATCTTGGCATACAGCTGCCATGCACGGTGCTCTTCTGTTGTACAAAACCATTTTAAGGTATTGTATTGTATTCTATTCCAGGTTGGTGTGGATACGATGGCCAGACAGTTCACGGTGAAAGGGGGTACTCGCCGCTGGCCCGTTGCCGTATTCTACAACCTGCATGGCCTGGCTGCAATCAACGCGCACGTTTTGTTCACCCTGTGCACCAGTAAGACAATCACTAGGAGAGATTTCATCATGCAGTTGGCATTGGCGCTTCGTGAGAACCACGTGAGCGCCAGGGGCAAGGCAGCAACGCACGACGTGCCAAATGACGCACCACCGCTCTTCCGAGAAGAAGAGACAGTGGACGGATGCGCACGGAAAGAAAACTGCGACTTCTGCGGGAAGAAATTTGTCTGCGGAAAGTGTTCAATCCAGAATAAAGAAGATTTGTGTTGAATGTCATGCCATGTTACTGTAAGATATTCTTCTGTTTAACGGAATAACTACTGCTAAGCGTAAAGGCGCACGTGCCGGAGAGAGGCCACAATGACTGACACCAGTACAGGCTGTTTATATGACTGACACTTGTTATATGCTTGATATGTTATTTTATAATACCGTTATCGTTTTACATTTGCACGTTGTACACTCCATTGAGATGACTCTCGGCCCATTTAACCCTATTGACAGTGCGAATTTTGGAACACCTGTAAGCCTACTAGGTTGACCACTTAGTCTAACATAAGAGCGGATGTTATAAAAAGACGCTTCTACATTCAATTACGGTGAATGTGATTTCTGTATCGTTCTTTTCGCTAAAATCTACAGATAAAATGGAATTACCATTTACCTGTTGGTGTTTCTTTCCCTCAATTAAAACAGAACAACCTAGGCTATTATAAAGGTCTAAAACTCTAAATGTTGTCAAGCAGCATGACCTATAACAGGGTCACCAGAAAACGTGTGGAGAGGCGACATTTGCCGCAGCGCATTTCAATATTTTGGTTTAGTTTATTCAAATACAGTATAGTCCATTTTGTTTGTGAGAAAATGTGAATGGGATCAAATTTGGTTTATATTCTTGGGCCACCAAGACTTTTTCAATCCAAAATGATTAACTTGAATTAATCAATAAACACGATAGCTGACTGAGTACATTTAAAAAAAAATAATGTCTGCAGTTTCATTGTCAGAACTATGCGATGCAAACTTGCATAAAACAAGCTCAGCCCTGTGCGTTTTATTGTCCATCAAGTTGCTTTCTCTGTGTATAGGAAACCCCCTAGTCATTCTTTAAAATATAATTCATATGAAGTACACGTTTGCTGGACTTTGACAGGGGTTTCATCCCCCCCAAAGTCCAAGAGAGCGTCAAGTTCTTTACCTCATTCAGCCTGACTAACCGTGTCTGTATGTAGCCTCGCTACTGTTATAGCCTCGCCACTGTATATAGCCTGTCTTTTTACTGTTTTATTTCTTTACTGACCTATTGTTCACCTAATACCTTTTTTTTGCACTATTGGTTAGAGCCCGTAAGTAAGCATTTCACTGTAAAGTCTACACCTGTTGTATTCGGCGCACGTGACAAATACACGTCGATTAGATTTTTTTCAGGAATGAAAAAAAACAAAAAAACATGTGACCTGATTAGAAAAACTCGGGTCCTATCATAGCCCAGATGAAACCTTTTTAGATTCATGACGTCAGACGTTCCAGAGTTTTACCTGGTTAGGTTCGCAAATCAGGAAAAACTATGGGTCCCATATGTTTTTTTTCCCCCTACCACCCCACTCTGGGTCCTGCGGTGACGCCTCTGGTATAGGCTACCTAGGCTAAGCTGTTAGAACACATGTTCCCTCATGTGCTTTATGTATTGATTTGTTGTTAATAAAATAAAATAAAACATTTAAAACATTTAAAAAGCTGTTAGAACACAGTGCAGCATTTGGTGGATGCCAGGCACAGAGAGAGGCTAGAGGCTCAGAGATATGGGATAAGTCATGATGCATCATATGCAGAGGCCGTGAAACAGATTGCTAGAACTACAGGGCAGACTGGTGGAGGTTACATGGATGTTCCTGTAGTAAGTGGACCGAGTGTCAAGGCTGGTACTTCTGATGGTCCTGGCATGGTCTCCAGGCCTGTTCAGACATCTTGTGCTCATGAATGTGCCTTGTCAAAGGACACTTTGATAATGAATAAAGATGACTTCATAGTTTTGATTGGTAAGGTTATCAATACGACTTGGGTTGTGGAGAGCAGAGATGCCAGAAATATTGAGGGTAACAGGTGTTACTGTTGAAATGGTTGTTGACATGCTGAACAATTCTAAGGGCGGAGTGTTTCAGCATGATATAGATCAAGTTTAATGGGGTTGGGTTTTGGGGGAGGGGGAAGGGTATGGTAGAAGTTAGGGATTCATTTGGTTTTGAATTTTATTTTCATGGTAGTACAGAATTGGGCAGATCATGAATGATCGTACATTGCAGCACAGTAGGTGGCGGCATGCGCTTAAACGATTGTTTGCGGACCGTCATGATATCATAGAAGAAGAAGCAGAAGCAGAAGAAGAAGATGGCTGCTTCTGTACTGCTTCCCATTTGCGAGGTTTCAAAAACATGACTTTATCGAGATGAATTAGTGAAATTGAATAAGACGGAGAAAAGCAAGCATGTAAGTACATAACTATGGAATTGCATTAGTTCGGTGGTTGTTTGTAATTTACAGCAACGAAACGTGGAATGTGATGAATGCTGCTAGCCTGTACATTATCGTAGCCATTTACTGTAGCTTTTAGCTATGGAGTTGAGTTTAGTCCTCTAGCCCAGACTGATTCCTAATAGGACCTGTAGTTAAGCTAAAGCAGATTCGGTGTTTTGTCAGCTATTTAGCTATACCAGCTAGTTAGCTACACAGGCCACATCGATAATGATACCGTCCCTAAAGTTAGCAAATGATTTGATCAGTCCTCAAACTTGGCTAATGCTGTGGCCTTGTGGTTAGTGTCCACCCTGAGATTGGACGGTTGTGAGTTCAATCCCTGGCCGAGTCATACCAAAGACTGTAAAAATAGGACTTGATGCATCTTTGCCCGGCACTCAATATTAAGGAGATAGTTGGGTGGTAAGGCCCTGCGATAGACTAGGGTCCTGTCCAAGCTGCCCCGCGCTACAGAAACAGGAGTTAGGGCAGGAGCCTATGAGACGTTCTGGCTCGCACAAGCCAAGGCACTTACTAACTTGGCCAGCTGATATTTACATGACTAAAACAATGGATAGCCAGCTACAATGGCTAGCTAGTTAAGACTGTTGCCTTAATTTCACAAGGTAATATTCCCCCCAAAAAATCAAGGTTTGAAAGCACGTCTGACGAGCTAGCCTAGGGTGGCAGTCTGTTTGTGCCATCATGTCACTCCTTGTCATGACAAACTGTTTGGCATAAGTCACGGAGTGTAATGTTAACACATACCCAGGTTACCAATGAGAAGCTGAGGTGGAAATCTTAGCTAGAATAATTTGTGGTTTAACATGTTAATGAATAATTTCCTATATGAGAGGCAGTACGATTTAGGGAGTAATGGCAGTACATCAGTGATTTAGTGTACCTACATGCAGGCAGTACCACTACTGCTAATCACAATATTCTGTGTGTTTTACGGGTCAATGGTTGGTTGGTAGTGTGACCTCCCTGCCGTTGTCATCACATGAGGGACCAGCTAGCCTGTCTTACTGCATTCTACACAGATTCTGTCTCTGGAGAAATTGGAGGGACACAAACATTGGTAGTAACAGATCTACCTCCTCTGAATCCAGGGAAATGTTTTGCCCTGGGGGGAAAAAACGATTGACTGAACAAAGGTATGATAATCACATTCACCACACAGTAAGAACAGAGGACCAGATCAAAATTAGTCTATTGAAAAGTCATATAATTTTGAATACACAGTAGGGCATGTTCATTGAAGCGTTAGTATTTTATATTGCATGTAGAAAATAAGATATACTTTTATTTGCCAATTTGACAGGAAAGTTTCTGCCTCCCATGTGGGAAAACTCCGCAGTAAGTTAAAAGCCATCCTGAAGAAAAAGTACCAAAGTCCACCAGGGGGAGAAACTGAGCATCCATTTTATATTCATTGTGATCTCCACTATCAAGCTAGTAAAAGTAGTGAAGAGAACCAACATGAGTATATTCTATCTGAGCCAGGTTACAGGAGAAGACATCAAGGAACATGTTCATTCCTAAACTCAGATGAGCCTATCAGAACAGCTCTGACGAAGGGCGTCGCTGGTATTGGCAAAACTAGTCATGTGCGAATGATGATTCTTAACTGGGCAGAGGGAAAAGGAGACCAGGAAGTCCAACTCATATTTCCCCTTCCTTTCCGGGAGCTGAATTTGCTGAAGGAGAGACTGAGTCTGGTTGAACTTCTTTATGAGTTTTTCCCAGAATTGAAAGAACCTGGAATTTACAAATTGGACAACTGCAGAGTTGGGTTCTTTCTTGACGGGCTGGATGAATTTCGACGTCCTCTCGACTTCAAGAACAGCCCGATAGTGACCGATCTCACAGAGCCCTCCTCCGTGCCAGCACTGCTGACAAACCTAATTAACGGTAATCTCCTTCCCTCCGTCGCTCACATATGGATTACATCCAGACCTGCGGCAGTCCATCGCATCCCTCTTCAGTACATTGACAGAATGTCAGAAATTGAAGGCTTCACCGACTCCCAGAAAGAGGAGTTCTTCAGGAGAGCAATCAATGATGAGAACCAGGCCACAGCAGTTATCACCTACTTGAAGAACTCGAAGGCCCTCTACAACTTGTGCCAGATACCTTTTATCTGTTCAATCTCAGCGTCAATACTCGAGAAACAGACATATGTACCCGACAAAACATGCGAACCTGTCGCACTAACTCCATTATTTAACGACCTACTCATCCTGTTACAAATGGGGAACCACAATGTAAAGATAGTTGACGAATTGGGGGAACTAGCCTTTAAGCAGTTGGTGAAAGGCAACACGGTTTTCTACGAGGAAGACCTACGAGAGTGCAACATTGATGTCCAAGTGGCAGCTGTGTACGCAAAAGTAAGCATACCCATCTTCAGGGAGGATATTGGGCTGCACCAAAAGAAAATCTACTACTTTGGGCATACCACCATTCAGGAGTTCTTTGCCGCAATGCGGTTTCTTCAATCTTTTGGCAGCCAAGACGAAAACCGGGCTGTCAACCGGAAAACCCAGATCGAGAGAACTCTCTGGTTTTTTGGAGATGCCACCCAACTCAAGAGCGCGGTGGACATGACTTTGCGGAGCAAGACCGGACACATGGACCTCTTCCTTCGCTTCCTCCTCGGCATTGCTCAGAACTTTAACCAGATGTTCTCCGAGGCTGGCTTCACACCGTCTACTGCCCTTCCGGAAATGTTAGTGTACATCAAGAAGAAGGTCTTGGAGAATCCCACTTCGCCGAGGACCTTCAACCTGCTGAACTGCCTGAGGGAACTGAAACACTACTCTCTAGACAACGATAGTGTGCTCTTTCTCCAGACGGGAATCCCCCCAGATGCCAAATATCCACCTGCACATTGGTCCGACCTGGCCACACTCTTTTTGGCATCGTTGTCTGGGTCGATAGACATGCTTGGGTTGGATGTAGAGAACAGAGGAGACGAGGAACTTCTGAGGATGCTGCCAGTGATCAAAGCTTCCCACACCTCCACGTAAGTACTTGGTCATTTAACAAGACCAGCTATTACATATCTATATGACATGTCGGTAACGCACAAGATAATTGTCATCAAATGTGTTAATTCAAGTTTGTTGGGCTCGTCTTACAGTTTTGGTGGTTCAAGTGGCTACTAGTATGACTTGTAATGTGCTTCTTGATTCCATAAACCCTCCTTCCCACCAGGCTGTCGTATCACAACCTGACTGAGAAATCCTGTGAATGTCTGGCCTTGGCGCTCACCTCAAAGGTGTCCAATCTGAAAACTCTGGACCTGAGTTTCAACACGCTGAAGGACTCAGGAGTGCAGCTGTTGGCGGCCGGCTTGGCCAAGCCCCACTGCCGACTGGAGAGACTGAAACTGTCCGGCTGCAGGGTGAAACAGAATGGCTTTGCAGCTCTGGCCAAAGCTCTCAAATCCAACCCCTCGCACCTGCGAGAGCTGGATCTGAGCGGCAACGAACCGGAAGAATCGGGGGTGTTTCATCTCGTTGACGGACTAAAGGTTGTTAAGTGTGAACTGCAGATCCTGAAGTGAGTAAATGTCCACGGAACCTGTTCTGATTTTGTCTTGGCTTGCTTTACCCCCACTTGTCATATCATTTAATTAAATTCTCCTTCGCATTAATATTGTGACTTGATGCAAATGAAGTTCCCTTCTGTAAGGAAATAGTTGTCTTCAAATTTGATTGTAATCTCTGTTAGGCTCTCAAACTGCAAGCTGGGCCTGGAGCTTAGTTGCGCTCTGGCGGTGTTGCTGATAGACAACCCCAGACACCTGCGAGAGCTGGACGTCGGCATGAATGACCTGGGAGACCGGGGGGTGAAGATGCTCATGGACAAACTGAAGTCAACCCAGATATACAAACTGGAGTGAGTACTGTCTGGAGTATTGTAGTACACTCACACATTCCACCTCACTGATTCTAAAGTGGAATGTTCCCTGTAGTAAATGTACCATACATGTTCCCTCCACCACCAGGTTGTACTGTTGTCAGCTCACTGAGAAATGCTGTGAGAACATGTTTAGGTGTCTGGCCAACATCCCCAGTCTGAGGGAGCTCAACCTGAGCAACAATAACCTGAAGGACGAGGGGGTCAAGATGCTCTGCAAAGCCTTCGGAGTGCCTGTCTGTCAACTGGAGAAACTCAAGTAAGCTAGCTAGCTCGCAGAGAGTTGTGCCCAATCCCATGTACACCCCTATGAAACAAATTAGACAATTTTGGCGATTCAAAAACAAATCAGTCATGGGCCGAATTTGGCCCGTTGGCTGCCAGTTTGCTTTGCCTGCCATATGAGCTGAATAGTACATTCAAACTTGTCCAATTCTGTTTAGGACGTATGTATGTATGCCCTTATCTTATTCCAAACTCCTTGGATACAACACATACATATTAAAGAATAAAATCATTGATTAATTAATCATTGAATTGATGAGTGTTGCCCTCCTCTCTCCAGTCTGGCGAGCTGTGGCTTCACGTCTGGAGGCTGTCGATGTCTGGTTGGAGGGTGCAGTTTCAGCCCCACCTTCCTCAAAGAGCTGGATATCAGCAGGAACCACCTGGGATCAGGTGTTGTCGCGTTTTTCCTGTTCCTCAAAACTGTACGCTTTTCACTGGAGACCCTACGGTGAGCACTGCGATTAGACTGTACAATTGTAGAAGGCCTAATGGTTCACCATTGAATAGTTTAGTTGATATATTTTTACATTGAAATGGCATCAACAGGCACATCATGTGTGATTTTATAGGGACAGTATACTCAAATCAAATAACATACTAATGTTGTGCGTATTTGTTGAACATTTGCCCCCACACACACATGCACCTAGACTGAGTGACTGTAAGATGACAGAGCTATGCTGTCCAGAGCTGGTCGAAGTTCTCCGCTCCAGTCTCACCGTCCTGAAAGAGCTGGATCTATCTGGAAACGAACTGGGAGACAGCGGTGTAAATACACTCTGCATGGGACTGACCTCAACAACTTGTAAACTGGAGAGACTGTTGTAAGTAACATGTTAACAGTTTTAATACTTCTAAGCATATTCACACACAAATTAATTTATAATGCATTGTTGAGTAAGGTGAATGTGTGTGTGTGTGTGTGTCCCCTCTCCCCTCAGTCTGAGATGCTGTGGGATCACAGTAAAGGGCTGCTCCTCCCTAGCCGTAGCCCTGAAGTCCAGCTGCTCCAAAATCACAGAGCTGGGCCTGATGGGAAACGACACGGGAGAAGAAGGACTGAGAATTCTCTCCGGCATCAGGGATGACCCACACTACAAACTACAGACTCTAGAGTAAGTCCTGGTGCCATCAAAGCTCAGTGACTTGTGACTTGTTAATGTGACTTGTTAAAGTGACTTGTTAATGTTACCATACAAACAGTGTAAAATGTGGGACAGGAGATTTTTATTTGTTTTGCGAACTTGAAAGATATTCTCTAGATAGACTCTAGATATGCTGCCCTCTTGCTTTAGCTTTTTTGAGAAATGTTACCAATAGGTTTTTTGTCTATTTAGTCATAATTTGTAGGCCTACATTAGTGCAATGTAATCATTAGTCCATTTGCTAATGTTATTCTTCTTTCCAGAATAAACGATTGAGAGTGGCCTTGCTCGCCGGAGGTGGTTCTTGGCTCGCCCTCTTCCCAAATCTGGAGTGAGGTTACCTAATGGGGAACACTCTGGAGTGAAGATACGAAACGATTGGCTAACAAGTTACGACAAAGTACTTTCAGCTCGACCGTCAGCACTTGACGTGCTTTGAGCCAACTGGACTTGTTCACTGACTTTTGACCATTTGTAAAGTGCCTTCCAGTATCCTGGCTGCTCACACTTGAACGGAAGACCAGAGAGTATTTACCTAGAAACAGATAGTGAGGCTGAAATGACACACACACACACTGTTACTAACTCCGTTCCTCTGGTCTTGCTACAGTATCGACTCATTTAACTTTTGCAGAAGCTTTACAGTATTGTTTTGCACATCGGTATGTACACGATAGAATGCATAGCCTTTGTAACGGGCGCCTCTGCTCAAACACACGTGACCGGCCTCTTGACAACGTCTTAGCCAACTACGGTAGGGAAAAGCTATCAGTTTGGTGGAGTGAGGTTACGTTATAAGCGCGTCTCTGAGGGATGATGCAATGTTTTCATTTTAACACTGGTACAGGCCCTTGGTAGCATAGTATTGTTTTTCAATTTTTTAAAAACATTTTATTTCTCTTTGAAAGTGCTTTTTTTATATATATATTAAGATGACCAAAATGTTTCGGAAATGTATACAGTAGTACAACTCTTGGTTTATTTACTATTGTTATGTACATTTTACCCAAATATACCAAGCTACTTCTATTGGTCATAATTGTGTTGTTTTTTTTTTAATGTACTAATGGGAGATTTAACTTCAGAACCTTTCCAACTTTGGTCATATGTTTCAGGTCTGGTCTCTAGATCTGTTTGCACCTACTGCAACAGTCTGGTTGACGCTGTATTTCAAGGTAAACAAGTGCCTTTAGAGTAGTGTGATTGTGAGGGACACAGTTCTCTACTATTTGTCGTCTCTGCTGGTGTGTACAGTATGTCTGTTTGAGTGCGCTTGTATGTGTGTACATGTATACCAAATTCACAGCTGTTTGACAATCATATGTATCATGTTCACAAATTGGTACAATGTTACACATTGATGGTGTGGTCTGATTCTCTGATTATGGTACATCACCACCACCTGGTGGCGAAAAACATGAATTTCTCCACGGGTGTAAGGGGGGGTTAAACTAATGACGGATGTGAAGCCAATACCGGCAGCACCCACTACTGGGTCCCTAATAATAAACCAGACAGCATCTTTTGCTACACGATCACTGCCCGAATTTTTGCGAGCGCATCTATACAAACCCAGGTATGATACCATTTTTAGCTAACAACAGGCTAAAGTACTAACCAATCATGGTCTGCATTTTGTAAATGTGTGCTGTGGAATGGTCTGACGAGGACGGTATAAACGCTGGACGAAATAGTGTTCTGCAAGTCCAACGGTTTGGATATTTTGCACACAGTCTCCATGTGGAAAGTACAATAACAACGCGGCTGACACTATTAGCAAAGCAATGGGGGGGTTACACATGCGAAGGTTACACGGCGCAGGTTAATACCTTGGGTATCTCGGTATCAACTGGCGCTGTAGCCTATGTGTTTGGAAAACGCGAATTAGTTACCAAGCCAGCAAGCTACACTACGCATGCATGATAGTGGAGTCAATATACGCAACACTAAGGCAGTAGTTTTTTAATAGCCTACCAATTCATGTCCCGTAATGTCTTTCATTGCTTCATGATGGCCACAATACCATTATTTTGTCAGTTTTTGTAACTTTATTTTATTTTTTTCACCTTTATATAACCAGGTAGGCTAGTTGAGAACAAGTTCTCATTTGCAACTGCGACCTGGCCAAGATAAAGCATAGCAGTGTGAACAATTAACAAGTTAATAACACAGTAGAGAAAAAAAGAGTCTATATACATTGTGTGCAAAAGGCATGAGGAGGTAGGCGAATAATTACATTTTTGCAGATTAACACTGGAGTGATAAATGATCAGATGGTCATGTACAGGTAGAGATATTGGTGTGCAAAAGAGCAGAAAAGTAAATAAATATAAACAGTATGGGGATGAGGTAGGTAAAATTGGGTGGGCTATTTACTGATAGACTATGTACAGCTGCAGCGATCGGTTAGCTGCTCAGATAGCAGATGTTTGAAGTTGATGAGGGAGATAAAAGTCTCCAACTTCAGCGATTTTTGCAATTCGTTCCAGTCACAGGCAGCAGAGAACTGGAACGAAAGGCGGCCAAATGAGGTGTTGGCTTTAGGGATGATCAGTGAGATACACCTGCTGGAGCGCGTGCTACGGGTGGGTGTTGCCATCATGACCAGTGAACTGAGATAAGGCGGAGCTTTACCTAGAATGGACTTGTAGATGACCTGGAGCCAGTGGGTCTGGCGACGAATATGTAGCGAGGGCCAGCCGACTAGAGCATACAGGTCGCTGTGGTGGGTGGTATAAGGTGCTTTAGTAACAAAATGGATGGCACTGTGATAAACTGCATCCAGTTTGCTGAGTAGAGTATTGGAAGCTATTTTGTAGATGACATCGCCGAAGTCGAGGATCGGTAGGATAGTCAGATAGTCAATCTCTATTTCACTCCACACTGCCCTTTCCCACCTAGACAAAAGGAACACCTATGTGGGAATGCTATTCATTAACTACAGCTCAGCGTTCAACACGGTAGTGCCCTCAAAGCTCATCACTGAGCTAAGGACCCTGGGACTAAATATCTCCCTCTACATCTGGATCCTTGACTTCCTGAAGCCCCCAGACGGTAAGGGTATCTACCATCTACCACGCTGAGGAGACTGAAAAGATTTGAACTGGAACGAAAGGCGGCCAAATGAGGTGTTGGCTTTAGGGATGATCAGTGAGATACACCTGCTGGAGCGCGTGCTACGGGTGGGTGTTGCCATCGTGACCAGTGAACTGAGATAAGGCGGAGCTTTACCTAGCATGGACTTGTAGATGACCTGGAGCCAGTGGGTCTGGCGATGAATATGTAGCGAGGGCCAGCCGACTAGAGCATAGATTAGATTTGATTTTAGATTGGAGATGTTTGATATGAGTCTGGAAGGAGAGTTTACAGTCTAGCCAGACACCTAGGTACTTATAGATGTCCACATATTCAAGGTCGGAACCATCCAGGGTGGTGATGCTAGTTGGGCATGCGGGTGCAGGCAGCGAACGTTTGAAAAGCATGCATTTGGTTTTACTACCGTTTAAGAGCAGTTGGAGGCCACGGAAGGAGTGTTGTATGGCATTGAAGCTCGTTTGGAGGTTAGATAGCACAGTGTCCAAGGACGGGCCGGAAGTATACAGAATGGTGTCGTCTGCGTAGAGGTGGATCAGGGAATCACCCGCAGCAAGAGCAACATCATTGATATATACAGAGAAAAGAGTCGGCCCGAGAATTGAACCCTGTGTCACCCCCATAGAGACTGCCAGAGGACCGGACAGCATGCCCTCCGATTTGACACACTGAACTCTGTCTGCAAAGTAGTTGGTGAACCAGGCAAGGCAGTTATCAGAAAAACCGAGGCTACTGAGTCTGCCGATAAGAATATGGTGATTGACAGAGTCGAAAGCCTTGGCAAGGTTGATGAAGACGGCTGCACAGTACTGTCTTTTATCAATGGCGGTTATGATATCGTTTAGTACCTTGAGCGTGGCTGAGGTGCACCCGTGACCGGCTCGGAAACCAGATTGCATAGCGGAGAAGGTACGGTGGGATTCGAGATGGTCAGTGATCTGTTTGTTGACTTGGCTTTCGAAGACCTTAGATAGGCAGGGCAGGATGGATATAGGTCTGTAACAGTTTGGGTCCAGTGTGTCTCCCCCTTTGAAGAGGGGGATGACTGCGGCAGCTTTCCAATCCTTGGGGATCTCAGACGATATGAAAGAGAGGTTGAACAGGCTGGTAATAGGGGTTGCGACAATGGCGGCGGATAGTTTCAGAAATAGAGGGTCCAGATTGTCAAGCCCAGCTGATTTGTACGGGTCCAGGTTTTGCAGCTCTTTCAGAACATCTGCTATCTGGATTTGGGTAAAGGAGAACCTGGAGAGGCTTGGGCGAGGAGCTGCCGGGGGGGCAGAGCTGTTGGCCGAGGTTGGAGTAGCCAGGAGGAAGGCATGGCCAGCCGTTGAGAAATGCTTGTTGAAGTTTTCGATAATCATGGATTTATCAGTGGTTGGTTACCTAGCCTCAGTACAGTGGGCAGCTGGGAGGAGATGCTCTTTTCTCCATGGACTTCACAGTGTCCCAGAACTTTTTGGAGTTGGAGCTACAGGATGCAAATATCTGCCTGAAGAAGCTGGCCTTTGCTTTCCTGACTGACTGCGTGTATTGGTTCCTGACTTCCCTGAACAGTTGCATATCGCAGGGACTATTCGATGCTATTGCAGTCCGCCACATAATATGTTCCTTATGTGTTCATATGTTATTTCTTTATCTTGTTAATAGCCATGTTTTGTAAAAAATAAAAATAAACTTTGTTTCAGTGTCAATTGTAGCAGGTGTTTAGGGGAGTATATGAGGATGGAGGGGTTACCTAGGTAAAATTGGGAGTCGTCAGAAATGGCACCCTATTCCCTACAGGCTATAGTGTACTATTCCCTGTATAAAGCACAGTGCACTAAATATGGAATAGGGTGCCATTTGGAATGTAACCTGGGTGTATATTGATTGATTGACTGGCCATTGCTTCTGTGACTGTCTCTTGAAATATTAAACGCCCCAAATACTGTTACACCCAACCACCAGTCTCCAGGGCCATCGTGAACATGGTGGAGTCAGCTTTTTTAGAACCAGGAAGGAAAATAACAGCTATGTTGTTGAGAAATAGCTGCTTTTCTTTCACCTTTCTTTCATTCTGATGACCTCACTCTCAAAATGGTAGCAAGCCACTCAGTGAAACTTTATACACATTGTCAGGGAAGGGAATAGAGCGATCTTATGGGGTGTGAATGGTTCTCGATGACCGAGTCACTAGTATTAATCAATTTCACAAATATTTATCTTCTCAATACCCCCTAAAATGTCAAACATTTTGCTCGGTTAATGACATTGTAATTCCTAATAACTTGGCCAGCTTGGTTGACCCCTCTTGCCACAATCTACTCCGGTGTCTTCCTGAGCGAACAGCTATGGGCAAGGAGAATCTTCACATCAACATCGTGGTGATCGGCCTTGTGGACTCAGGCAAGTCGACCACCACAGGCCACCTCATCTACAAGTGTGGGGGCATCGACAAGAGGACCATTGAGAAGTTTGAGAAGGAGGCCGCTGAGGTATGGAGGTGGCCAGACACAAGTGACTTAACTCTCTGTGCTGGGAAAGTGTTTAAGGTCTAGCCTGTTGTCATACATGATCGATATGTTAGAGTCTATTGTCAAACTTTACACCAAGCTCGGTATTTCAGGGATATGGTATGATTCCACTTTGAATCCATACCATTGAACTGAGCATTGACTTATTTACCTCTCGATTTTGTTCCAACATAACAAAGACAAAAGAGACAAACAAACAGCACAGACATTTGCCATTGATTTGGTGTCTCTTTGGTCTGTCTTTAGATGGGGAAGGGCTCCTTTAAGTACGCCTGGGTGCTGGACAAGCTGAAGGCAGAGAGGGAGCGAGGCATCACCATCGACATCTCCCTGTGGAAGTTTGAGACCAGCAGGTCACTATCATCAATGCCCCGGGATACAGGGACTTCATCAAGAACATGATCACTGGCACCTCTCAGGTATGGGCTGCAGACACTACTGTATCCAGCTGTCACTCAACATGGACCCTGACTGAATGTTTAGCCAAGGGCCTTCTTATTTTGTACGTATGGGCCCCAAAACTGGAAGAAGGAAGAACATGAAACATATTAAACATGTCTTCTATACTATTAGAAACATTTTTTTGGACCAGGATTACATTGGCTACTCTGAAAATCAAACGGTTATTCTGGGAATCCATTTACTAAAACAAGAAACAAGAATAAGAATTGATTATTTTTCCATGTAACACTTTCTGCTTTCAAACGGCTTTCAAATGCAAACATCCTCCTTGCCACAGGCAGACTGTGCCGTGCTCATCGTGGCGGCAGGCGCGGGCGAGTTCGAGGCGGACATCTCCAAAAATGGGCAAACCCGTGAGCACGCCCTTCTGGCCTACACCCTAGGGGTCAAGCAGCTGATCGTAGGGGTCAACAAGATGGACTCCACCGAGCCCAACTACAGCCAGAAACGCTACGAGGAGATTGTGAAGGAAGTCAGCACCTATATTAAGAAGATTGGTTACAACCCGGATACGGTGGCCTTCGTTCCCATCTCCGGTTGGAATGGGGACAATATGCTGGAGGCTAGCCCTAACGTTAGTAGTCTTCTTTGTATACTTATCCTTATCTTTTTCCAAGACAGGAGGACACTTTATATTCTTAGGACGCAACCTTATTACACAATAGAGTTACAGATGCAGTCGTGCACACTTCCACTGAATTAGAATTAGTGTTACTGCCGTGGTATGAAAAGTGGTTTGTTTTCACAAGGTCTTATTACATATTACTTATGCAGGCCGTAACGCTTAAGCTAGGCTTGTTCCTAATGTTTGGTCTGGTCCCTGTAGATGACATGGTTCAAAGGGTGGAAGATCACCCGTAAGGACGGCAACGCCTCTGGGACCACCCTGCTGGAGGCCCTGGACGCCATCCAGCCGCCCTCCCGCCCCGCTGACAAACCCCTCCACCTGCCCCTACAGGCCCTGGACGCCATCCAGCCGCCCTCCCGCCCCGCTGACAAACCCCTCCGCCTGCCCCTACAGGACGTCTACAAGATAGGGGGTGAGGCCCTGGGAGGCGTTCAAACCCACCACTGGTGCTATGCCAGTGGCTCGAGGGTTAATTCCATATCAATTCAGTCAATTTGGCTATTGTGCAGCACTGAAAGCCAAAGGGTTTTGAGTTGTTTTTTCAGCTCTTACATACATTTTATTTTTGATGTTATACACTCAGGCTGGGATTCAATCCGAGCTGCGTTCGATCTAGCACGCTTGACATTTAACTGGAATTTACAATTGAATTGACATCTGCAGCGTTTGCCTTGAATGCGATCTCTGCTGAAGGCGTTAACATTGCCATTAAATGCTACAATTTCTACAAGTGCGATCGGATTCAATCCTGGCCTCAGAGAGACTTGAAAGATTGCCTCAAAGGTTTCATGCCTCTCACCTCCCTCCTCCCAGGTATTGGTACGGTCCCGGTGGGGCGGGTGGAGACGGGCGTGATCAAGCCAGGCATGGTGTTGACTTTTGCCCCCGTCAATGTGACCACGGAGGTCAAGTCAGTGGAGATGCACCACGAGGCGCTGACCGAGGCCATGCCCGGAGACAACGTGGGCTTTAACGTCAAGAACGTGTCGGTAAAAGACATACGGCGAGGGAACGTGGCTAGAGACAGTAAGAACGACCCGCCGATGGAGGCGGCCAGCTTCACTGCACAGGTCTGGATAGGAGAGTTCGCTGTGGAGAACATTGTGTGTCTGGATAGGAGAGTTCGCTGTGGAGAACATTGTGTGTCTGGATAGGAGAGTTCGCTGTGGAGAACATTGTGTGTCTGGATAGGAGAGTTCGCTGTGGAGAACATTGTGTGTCTGGATTGAAACGAGTCATAACGAGACACCAATTAACATGCTGTGTTCTGATTCCTGTTTTTGTCCAATTCACACATCACTTACTACCCCGTTTAAACAGGCAACAAATAGCATAGAGTCACATCATCATCCTGAACCACCCAGGTCAGATCAGTGCCGGCTACGCCCCCCGCGCTGGACTGCCACACGGCCCACACCGCCTGTAAGTTCGCCGAGCTGAAGGAGAAGATTGACCGGCGCTCGGGCAAGAAGCTGGAGGACAACCCCAAGGCCCTGAAGTCTGGCGACGCAGCCATCGTTGCCATGGTCCCCGGGAAGCCCATGTGTGTGGAGAGCTTCTCCGAGTACCCACCACTTGGTAGGTGGTGTGTGTGTGTCTGCCCTCAACCCAGATCCCTATTGCGGGGACAGATGACGTGTACTGTGCATCTTTGTCATATATATATATATATATTACAGAACCTGCTCTGTTCATCAGATAAGAAGTTATCTCCATCCTTCATCAGTCTTGGTGCTTCTTGTCTAGAACTAATCACATGTTCCATTTAGTATTTTCAAAGTGCTACAGTTCAAATCAACTATAGCATTGTATCATGTGCTGCAAAGCCTGTAATAGACTGAAATATGTTTATAATAAATCATTAGAAGTATGACTCACATTCGATCATTCTCTCCATCCTCCCAGGGCGCTTTGCGGTGCGTGACATGCGTCAGACGGTGGCGGTGGGCGTGATCAAGGCGGTGGAGAAGAAGGCTCCGTCCACGGGCAAGGTCACCAAGTCGGCCCAGAAGGTCAAATGAACATTGCGTTGGGCTCGCGACGTTAGCGTCTGCCACCGTGAAAACATCACCCCCCTCCTACACACCATAGTCAAAGTCTGGTCCATGCTCACGATGCATCGCAAGAGCAGACGGAGGGAAACAATGTCATGGTATGTTCATTAAGGAAGTGTTCTGTTTTATATATGTTTTGGTCTGCTTGTTTGACTGTTTGTGGTTAGGATACACTATCTGAGTGGAAGACCATTTAAATAACTCCTCTAGGTGTGTGCTATTGTACTCAGTTCAACCTCAAAAATGTTATTGATAGTGTTGGTTTGCATTAAACTAGCTGCTAGTTAATGTTAGTAAAAATGTACAAACATTTTTAAGTTGATAAAATGTCGAAATGGTGTTGTGTTTTCCTATGGCTGCTTCCATGTTCCCAATGCACTTTAAGAAAATATATCCGATACTAACATATTGTAGCAACTTGCTCGGCTTAAAAGCTCCCTTGCACTGTTCAAACCTTGTCGACACTGTTCCCTCGACACCTTATTGTAACCTGTGAGCTTTTGATCTATATCTAAAGACATTTAAAAAGGGTTCAGACTTAGCAACATGTGCATCATCTTTCCGCAGTCATTTAAATATGGGTTGACAGTTGAAAAAAAATCATTTAAGGTAATAAATAGATGCCAACACGCAGCTACAGAACAGAGGATACACCACAATGGTCAAAGGCTAACAGGACGTGTCTGTAAATATGTCAACAAACATACACTTGAATTTCCTTTTTTTAAATTTATTGATGTAGGAGAATAAAAGTTTCTTTAGCATTTTTCATGACATCACAGGCTTGATTGGAGCTAACGGACATTATTACTATCGTATAGGTATGTGCACGTCATTTAAATAAACTAGGATAATGATCATATGAGACACAATGATGACATTTCTAAAGGCCAGTTTTCCTTTGGTAATACATGGTCTGTCTGTGGATAAATAATGCCCAAATCAGATAGTCATTTTTTTTTTATATATACAAGGGATGAAACAAAAAATCAAGTATGTGAGACCATTTCAGCACAAAAGGCCAACAACCCACACGTTGGGTGCAAATAAACATGTTGAAATGGACAGTATATCGCCAAAAAAGGCACCATGTTATGTACTGCATGTTTTGTATACTTCACATATTCTGGTAAAGCCTTCAATAAGGATCTAATCGACCATAAATGTTTCTGTTTCCAATGGTATGTGTACTGGAGCTTTGGGTTTAGCGTACAAGTTCATCCTGTATTTCATGTTGTTTTTGAATGGGTTTCTCTCCTTTGAAACAACCCCCTTGGTGAAACATCCAATAATCCCTACAGGATCCTGTTCAGTTGGCACAAAATGTTACAAAACGTTTTGAAACCGATGAGGTAGCCTACTACCTGAGGTTGAGCGTGTCCAATGAGTCATCTTTGCATTCCAATTCAAAATGTTTTGCTACATTGTGCCCTATTGAACATGACCCGGTTGTACCTGAATCTGTAACACTTAAAAGGTTAGTCCACTCAAATGACAAAATACATGTTTTATTTTGGTACCCTGTAAAGACTGCTTGAAAGGTAAGAAAAACAATGTAATTTTGTGATTTGAGTGACATATCCCTTTAAGTCAAAAGGGCTAATTGTTGTTAGCATTAGCCATGATGTCACTCACACTGCTTGCCAGGGTGTGCGAAATATCACTTACAGATTATTAACATAACATTATATACATTCTACAGCATGTCAACTTCCGTTTAAGCAATTTAATAAGCATTCAAAACTATAACGTATTAAAAGAACTAAAGCCGGGGAGTGTGATTGCGACTGAAACCATGTAAGACTGCAAGTATCTTCATTTAATTAAAAGAGGGTCACATAATCGGATAACAAATATATTTTTGCACATTTTCTCCCTTCGTGTTTTGCTCTCTTGTGTTATAAGTAACAAAAAAATATTAAATGAGAAGATACACAGGCATCTCAAGAAATCACATAATGTGGATGCCTTGGTCGTCGGGTAGATAACACCTCGGGGTGCACAATTGAACTGTGTTTTTGGCATAGAAATAGAAGTAGTAGAACGGGCATCCCCATTCAAAGGTGTCATGATGGGTGGACCGTATTCTAGTAATTCTATTTCTATGGTTTTAGCAGCTATTCATCTCCTGTTTTAGAAGTTATTCCTTTCCCGGGACTATGTGTAGCAGCTTGTGTACAACAGTTATACAGTATGTAAACTACCGGAGTGTGTGGGTGTGTTTGTGTATTGGTGTGTGTGTGACCTGTTGGCAGAATTCAATTTACCTCAAACTAGTATTGACCTGGACTTGGCAAGTCTATCATTACAATGAGGGGTGTTTTGTACCATTGTATGTCCACAATAGTCACTCAAATGAGAAACTATAGGGAACTGATGTGGGTGAAAAAACTTGGTCGTATTGAGGCAATTTTCATTTCAAGATGGCTGCCTCAGAAGCTTTGGATAAGAGTATGATATTGGGTTCATGTAAGCATTTAACTTGCCCCATATGCTCTAGTCTTATAAGTTAGGAGGCCCCACACTTGAACTTTTACTGTACATGATTATGTGTATTAAAATTAAGGAAACGTTTTCTAGAAGGGTTTTGCCATAAGGTCCATAGGCATCAACAACTTCCAGTGTTAATGAATGAAGACTTATGGGTAAGTTGTAACATGGGTAAGTTGAAAACATGCAGTGCTCATGCAGTGTCGAGATCACAGATCAACCCACTGTCTTTCAGGATCAAGTTTAGCTTGTTTCTTAGATATATATAATATATATCAAAGTCTCTTTTTATATACCTCTCTCTCTTTATTTTACCTTCTTTGTTTCGATTTCTTCAATAATAATTCATGCAATGATATGTTCATGTATCGTCGACTTGGATGAAAAATACTTGGCTTTTTATCAAATGAATCAACATAAATATAAACAGAAATAACCATTATAGTCACTCCCTGTTCCCCCTCACCCCTCCAAAAATAGAATAAAGAGCTCTATAAGGTGAGGTTTTTTGATTGGTCCATACGACACAGGGGTGTGTCTTATTTTAGCCGTACGTGCGGCATGCTCAGGGACTCGGCGCTCCCAACTGAGGCGGGCGATGACGTGTTCCCGCTCGGCAGGCTCCTATTGAACCCCGCCAGAGCACTTAACCCCGCCCCAAGCCCAGGGTCTGTCCTCAGTAGCTCTGAAGAGTAAGAGGTTGCGTCGGCTGTACCCTGGGACAAGAAGTCAAAGCCAAAGGCTCCACCTTGAGCCTCGGGAGGGAGAGGGAGGGCATCCACGTCCCTGTCGCTGATAAAGAGGTCCTCCTCCCCCCAGCCATCCCCGCCGCCCCCTCCCGCAGGGTCCTGACTACTGTGGGAGTCTGTGGGGGAGGAGAGGCTGAGGCTAGGATGGTGGTGGCTATCCAGGGCCATGGAGGTGGTCCCACCCTGCCCCAGGTCTTGGACAGACATGGACTTGCCCAGGCTTCGGTCCACCTGGCTGGGGTTGGAGCCAGAGGAGCAGCGGCCTCCTCCTCCCAGAGCAGAAGAGAGGGGTACCAGGGGCTCCATCTCCAGGCTTGTGTGTCTCGTCCAGGAGCCCTCTGCTTTGGCATTGCAGGGCCGGCCATTGCTGTTCGCAGTGGACCCCCCTCTTGACTGCCCCAGCCTCCCGATTCTGAGGCCTTGTTCTGGGCCTAACACATCACCATCCTCCCTCTCCTCCGGGCTTCCACAGAAGTTGCCCACCTCCACCTCCCTCTCCCTCTCCGTCCTGGAGTGACCCACCGTCCGGCTGGGCTGGGGAGGAGGCGGTGGGGGCCTGGCCAGAGTAGGAAACCCCCCACTTCCAGATACACAATTAGGAGTAAGAATAGGAGGTGAGTGAGAAGAACTTCCCCTATGGACTGGTTCCCCACTTTCTGGCAGGGTATGATGATGATGATGGTGGTGGTGTTGAGGAAGGGGCGACGGACTGAACGAGGAGGGCGGGGGCCCACCGGTAGAAGGCGAGGAGGTGCCAGTGTTGAGGTTGAGGCTGAGCTCGGTGGGCGGCGCCAGGATAAGGTGAAGTCCCCGGGACAGGTTTGAGGTGTTGGTGGAGGAGCGGGTCACGCACCCCCCTTGGCCCTCTATCCCTGGCCCACCTCTGGTGCTGCTGACCTGGGTAGAGCAGGTGGAGTGGTCCTTGAAGAGGATAGAGCTCTGGTAGTCGGAGGTCTGCTCCAGCTCAAACAGGGGCAGGGAGGAGAGGGTGAGGGCAGAGGAGGAGCCTTTACGTAACACATGCCGGTAGATGTCCAACAGGGAGTCTAGCTTCGACTCAATAGACTGGACCTAGAGAGGGATGGATTGAAGGAAGGGAGGGAAATAGAAATTAAGGTTAATATTAGCAACAGAAAAGATAGAGTACTTTCACATAATTGGTAATACAAACAACATGCAACCACATTTAACCATAATACGCAAAACAATTCAAATATGTTGAATAACAGTAGTTGGTAGCCCTTTACACTCGTACCTGTACCCGTATACGGGTTGAAAATGGCAGATTTGGGCACGAATGCCTCACAGCGCTGTATGGGTTTGGACTGACGGTCGTTCTGAACTTGAGCACCGCGTGAACGTTTGCTATTTTTTTGTTCTCTTAGTGAGGGAAATGCTGTAAGTTAAGACTCTATGTACTTTGAAAGATGAGACGATGAGGATTATTATAATAAATACCACTTTGATGTCACACAAGCCAAACACCCGTGAGTCCAAATGTGCACTTCACATTTCCAAATCATAAAACTCATGGCCTATACAGTGTCAGCGTTTATGATCACTATGTTTGATGTTACAAGATGACATGGCGTCATACCCTGGGTTGTTCTGAACAGAATCAGCCCATGTTTGTTTATTGTGAAGATAATTTTCCGTGGCACACACCTGCATGCACTCATGACTCCTTTCTATGCGTACCAAAATGACCTTGTGAAAGCCTAACACCGTAAGATTGTATATATTAACTTAGCTAGTCATGTCGGCAACAGAACAAGCTTTCAAATCATGCCCACCTGACCCCGACTGCGATTCATTATGGACCATTTTTGGATTGCGTAAACATCAACAGTAATTGTGTGATGGCGGGGATACAGGGTTGTGTTCCAAATGAAACAACGACAAGTGTGCTTGCTCTAGTTCCTCAACGGCACAGCTAGGGAGAGCTCAAAAAGTACCTTATAGTTGAAGACTCTTCTTTGAGTCATAGAAATGCATTGAAATGACTTGGGAACTGTGCACACTTTGGAGAGGTGTGTGGCCACTTGGAGACTCCAGTTAGTCCTCTCACTCAAACCCTTGTAACTATGTTGTCTTATGTTGCACCTAACCCACGTTTTCCAGTGATATTCTTATGTTACTGAATGTCGACAGTGTATTGGTTGGATCCAGTCTCGTGTCAGCTGGACTTGTGTGCTCAACTTTGGTCTAATCATTTATCTTCCCATTATCTTCAAACTGTTCCCTTACAATTGCTACCATGGTCATGCGTGTGCTTTTCACATTTCTTCTGTAAGAAACATTTCAATTGAGCCCCCATCCATATAGGCCAATTCCCACGAATGTCAAAGGTGAACCACACATAACTCACCATACTTAATGAACCAGCGTTTAAGTTCACGGAAACCCACTGACCTGCCGTTCCACTTTGCAGACGCGTCCCAGCATACTCATGTCCTCCAGCAGGTCTCCATCAGACAGCAGCTTGTCCCGGATCTTCTTATCCAGAGGAACCTGGCCTTTACCCAGGATCTGATCCACTCTGGAGGGCACAGGAGACATAGTGTTAAAGAGAGGGTACAGAATGGTGCAGGACCAGAGGATGTCCAGTAGGCAGCCCGCCCGAGAAGGAAGAAGGAAGGAAAGAGAGTTAGAGTTGGAATTGGTCCTCTGTGAGAATACAACACTTACTGTAGAGGCCCATACTGCTCACAAGGATATATACCGGCTCGGTTTACTGTGTCACTGGAGATATATGTTGCAAGTGTATCAATATCAATCGCATGCCACTGGGCACACACACTGGTTGAATCAACGTTGTTTCCACCTCATTTCACTGAAATGAGGTGGAACCAACGTGGAATAGACGTTGAATTGACGTCTGTGCCCAGTGGGATGTCAATACACCTTTTTTCAAAAGATCTAAGATTAAACTTTAGAAGCCAAGAAGAAGAGGCGAATGTATTATCTACTACTGGATTTGAAATACAAAATGGATGACCTTAAATTACAAGCATAGTTTTATTTGTATGTATATATCATTTTACTACACATTTGGATTTTCATTTGAGATGTTTATATGAGATAATCAATATTTTCCATGACTCAAGAAGCTCTCGACCAGAAAAATTTAATTTTAGATTTCTACGACATGGTGGCTCACTCACTGCTCACTCATTTGGTAAATAAGGCCTTTCAAATTCAGTGAAAGTTTAGGGCCTAGATTTAATCAGATCAAGTGCTAACCCGCTATAGCCGACACCTGCATAGCTGACGTTTTGGCGGTGTCGGCGGTGAAACGGCATTGGAGCTGTAAATCGGTGAGCAGCTGCTCTTGTGATCATTTTCAAGAAGCCGCACCTCCCCACTCGCGTTAGAAGTTCAGAATGAGAAAGTGTCAGCTATATAGAAATAATAAAGCTCTAATTGAAAAATCATTTAACCAAATAATGAGGATTTTTAACAGCCTAATCGAGGTGTAGATTACATCTCACATTCCAGAATGTAAACTTAATGAGACTCCGTGCAGCCAATGGCAATGTCCGTTTTAGCTATAATGCCGGGAGCAACTTGTGGATTTGATCACTCTAACGCAATTCCACCGCCGACACCGTCAAAACATCAGCTCTGCGGGTGTTGGCTAAAGGGGATCTGATTGAATCGGGCCATAAGTTTAAGAGAAAACTCAGAGAAAACTCAGTTAACAGGAATGCAGAACAGAAGAAACATCACCAGGAGGAATCTAGAAACTGAACCCATCAACAGTCCCAAATGGATACCCCGTGCAAGATATACTGTCAACCTAGACAGGTAAGATATACTGTCAACCTAGACAGGTAAGATATACTGTCAACCTATACAGGCAAGACATACTGTCAACCTATACAGGCAAGACATACTGTCAACCTAGACAGGCAAGATATACTGTCAACCTAGACAGGTAAGATATACTGTCAACCTAGACAGGTAAGATATTCTGTCAACCTAGACAGGTAAGATATTCTGTCAACCTAGACAGGTAAGATATACTGTCAACCTAGACAGGTAAGATATACTGTCAACCTAGACAGGTAAGATATACTGTCAACCTAGACAGGTAAGATATACTGTCAACCTAGACAGGTAAGATATACTGTCAACCTAGACAGGTAAGATATACTGTCAACCTAGACAGGCAAGATATACTGTCAACCTAGACAGGTAAGATATACTGTCAACCTAGACAGGTAAGATATTCTGTCAACCTAGACAGGTAAGATATTCTGTCAACCTAGACAGGTAAGATATTCTGTCAACCTAGACAGGTAAGATATTCTGTCGACCTAGACAGGTAAGATATTCTGTCGACCTAGACAGGTAAGATATACTGTCGACCTAGACAGGTAAGATATACTGTCGACCTAGACAGGTAAGATATACTGTCGACCTAGACAGGTAAGATATACTGTCGACCTAGACAGGTAAGATATACTGTCAACCTATACAGGCAAGACATACTGTCAACCTAGACAGGCAAGACATACTGTCAACCTAGACAGGCAAGATATACTGTCAACCTAGACAGGTAAGATATACTGTCAACCTAGACAGGTAAGATATTCTGTCAACCTAGACAAGTAAGATATTCTGTCAACCTAGACAGGTAAGATATTCTGTCAACCTAGACAGGTAAGATATACTGTCAACCTAGACAGGCAAGATATACTGTCAACCTAGACAGGCAAGATATACTGTCAACCTAGACAGGTAAGATATACTGTCAACCTAGACAGGTAAGATATTCTGTCAACCTAGACAGGTAAGATATTCTGTCAACCTAGACAGGTAAGATATTCTGTCAACCTAGACAGGTAAGATATTCTGTCAACCTAGACAGGTAAGATATTCTGTCAACCTAGACAGGTAAGATATTCTGTCAACCTAGACAGGTAAGATATACTGTCAACCTAGACAGGTAAGATATACTGTCAACCTAGACAGGTAAGATATACTGTCAACCTAGACAGGTAAGATATACTGTCAACCTAGACAGGTAAGATATACTGTCAACCTAGACAGGTAAGATATACTGTCAACCTAGACAGGTAAGATATACTGTCAACCTAGACAGGTAAGATATACTGTCAACCCAGGCAGGTAAGATATACTGTCAACCCAGGCAGGTAAGATATACTGTCAACCCAGACAGGTAAGATATACTGTCAACCCAGGCAGGTAAGATATACTGTCAACCTAGACAGGTAAGATATACTGTCAACCTAGACAGGTAAGATATACTGTCAACCTAGACAGGTAAGATATACTGTCAACCTAGACAGGTAAGATATACTGTCAACCTAGACAGGTAAGATATACTGTCAACCTAGACAGGTAAGATATAACCTAGACAGGTGTCAACCTAGACAGGTAAGATATACTGTCAACCTAGACAGGTAAGATATACTGTCAACCTAGACAGGTAAGATATACTGTCAACCTAGACAGGTAAGATATACTGTCAACCTAGACAGGTAAGATATACTGTCAACCTAGACAGGTAAGATATACTGTCAACCTAGACAGGTAAGATATACTGTCAACCTAGACAGGCAAGATATACTGTCAACCTGTCAACCTAGACAGGTAAGATATACTGTCAACCTAGACAGGTAAGATATACTGTCAACCTAGACAGGTAAGATATACTGTCAACCTAGACAGGCAAGATATACTGTCAACCTAAGAACAGGTAAGATATACTGTCAACCTAGACAGGTAAGATATACTGTCAACCTAGACAGGTAAGATATACTGTCAACCTAGACAGGTAAAATATACTGTCAACCTAGACAGGTAAGATATTCTGTCAACCTAGACAGGTAAGATATACTGTCAACCTAGACAGGTAAGATATACTGTCAACCTAGACAGGTAAGATATACTGTCAACCTAGACAGGTAAGATATACTGTCAACCTAGACAGGTAAGATATACTGTCAACCTAGACAGGTAAGATATAGTCAACCTAGACAGGTAAGATATACTGTCAACCTAGACAGGTAAGATATACTGTCAACCTAGACAGGTAAGATATACTGTCAACCTAGACAGGCAAGATATACTGTCAACCTAGACAGGTAAGATATACTGTCAACCTAGACAGGTAAGATATTCTGTCAACCTAGACAGGTAAGATATACTGTCAACCTAGACAGGTAAGATACACTGTCAACCTAGACAGGTAAGATATTCTGTCAACCTAGACAGGTAAGATATACTGTCAACCTAGACAGGTAAGATATACTGTCAACCTAGACAGGTAAGATATACTGTCAACCTAGACAGGTAAGATATACTGTCAACCTAGACCTAGGTAAGATATACTGTCAACCTAGACAGGTAAGATATACTGTCAACCTAGACAGGTAAGATATACTGTCAACCTAGACAGGTAAGATATACTGTCAACCTAGACAGGTAAGATATACTGTCAACCTAGACAGGTAAGATATACTGTCAACCTAGACAGGTAAGATATACTGTCAACCTAGACAGGTAAGATATACTGTCAACCTAGACAGGTAAGATATACTGTCAACCTAGACAGGCAAGATATACTGTCAACCTAGACAGGTAAGATATACTGTCAACCTAGACAGGTAAGATATTCTGTCAACCTAGACAGGTAAGATATACTGTCAACCTAGACAGGTAAGATATACTGTCAACCTAGACAGGTAAGATATTCTGTCAACCTAGACAGGTAAGATATACTGTCAACCTAGACAGGTAAGATATACACAGGTAAGATATACTGTCAACCTAGACAGGTAAGATATACTGTCAACCTATACAGGTAAGATATACTGTCAACCTAGACAGGTAAGATATACTGTCAACCTATACAGGTAAGATATACTGTCAACCTAGACAGGTAAGATATACTGTCAACCTAGACAGGTAAGATATACTGTCAACCTAGACAGGTAAGATATACTGTCAACCTAGACAGGTAAGATATACTGTCAACCTATACAGGTAAGATATACTGTCAACCTAGACAGGTAAGATATACTGTCAACCTAGACAGGTAAGATATTCTGTCAACCTAGACAGGTAAGATATACTGTCAACCTAGACAGGTAAGATATACTGTCAACCTATACAGGTAAGATATACTGTCAACCTAGACAGGTAAGATATACTGTCAACCTAGACAGGTAAGATATACTGTCAACCTAGACAGGTAAGATATACTGTCAACCTATACAGGTAAGATATACTGTCAACCTAGACAGGTAAGATATACTGTCAACCTAGACAGGTAAGATATACTGTCAACCTAGACAGGTAAGATATACTGTCAACCTATACAGGTAAGATATACTGTCAACCTAGACAGGTAAGATATACTGTCAACCTAGACAGGTAAGATATACTGTCAACCTATACAGGTAAGATATACTGTCAACCTAGACAGGTAAGATATACTGTCAACCTATACAGGTAAGATATACTGTCAACCTAGACAGGTAAGATATACTGTCAACCTAGACAGGTAAGATATTCTGTCAACCTAGACAGGTAAGATATACTGTCAACCTAGACAGGTAAGATATACTGTCAACCTATACAGGTAAGATATACTGTCAACCTAGACAGGTAAGATATACTGTCAACCTAGACAGGTAAGATATACTGTCAACCTATACAGGTAAGATATACTGTCAACCTAGACAGGTAAGATATACTGTCAACCTATACAGGTAAGATATACTGTCAACCTAGACAGGTAAGATATACTGTCAACCTAGACAGGTAAGATATTCTGTCAACCTAGACAGGTAAGATATACTGTCAACCTAGACAGGTAAGATATACTGTCAACCTATACAGGTAAGATATACTGTCAACCTAGACAGGTAAGATATACTGTCAACCTAGACAGGTAAGATATACTGTCAACCTAGACAGGTAAGATATTCTGTCAACCTAGACAGGTAAGATATTCTGTCAACCTAGACAGGTAAGATATACTGTCAACCTAGACAGGTAAGATATACTGTCAACCTAGACAGGTAAGATATACTGTCAACCTAGACAGGTAAGATATACTGTCAACCTAGACAGGTAAGATATACTGTCAACCTAGACAGGTAAGGAAGATATTTGCGATTTGAAAACCATGCAGTGTTTCTTCTAGCAAACAATCAGCTAGTCCACATGCAGGGGATGTGGAGAAAGTCAAGAGGGTGTGAGGAGAGGAGTGCGTGAGGGGTGTGTGTGAGGGGCGTGAGGGGGTTAACTCTGACCCCTGCGTGGAGTTCTTTCTGCCCTGGCTGTAATACATGGGCAGGGAGGGAGAGGAAAAGGTCTTGGCTCGGCTGCTCAGGGGTTGGGGCCCCACTATCATGTCCAGCCTGTGGGGGAAAGTGAGGACACACGCACACACACACACACACAAATATTAATGTATGCACACAGACTCGAACATATGCACACTCACATGAAGACAAAGACATGCTGCTTACATTAGTGGCTAAGCAGTGAATACACATGGGCAAACAGTTGCTAGCTAAGCTTTTTCATGCATTTAGAGAGTGTGACTATGTGAGCACTTTGACCATGTGTGACAGTGCATTATTGTTCTCACCGTGTCTGCAGACTCTTGATGCGACACAGCATGTCCAGGTGTCCGGCGGAGTACTGCTCTATGACGTCCTTCACATCGTACGGACGCAACGTCTCCTTGAACTTCTTCTTGGCCACGTGGAACTTCATTATCCTGGATGGACCAGACCATGTTCATTAAATACCAGATGAAAGAACATTGCCCGAAACAGGGAGGGACTACCTGAACGTGCCTAACAAGAAACGCTTGTTTTTGTTTCCCGTTGAGAAAAGTTCCGCTACGGTGTGTCCTAATGAAAGCGATCCAGCATAGGAGGGAATCTCAATGCAGTTCGTCAATCTACCATAAGAGGGAGTCCTCAAACAAAGAAGGACATTGACCGCGAGTAACACACGCCAAGGTACTGAGATCTAAAACTATCCAATAGCAACAGCAGAAACAGCTCTTCTTTCTCAACATAAATACATGACCGCTCATCTGGAAAATCATTTCATAGTTCAAAAGAAAATATTCCTGTGAAGTTGCGAAAGATCTGAGGTAAAATCAGTCTTTACCTCACTGTTTACCTTAGCTGTGTAGCACGTAAATCTAGCCCTTTGAGAGAGTGTAGAGGGGAGCTTAGTACATACACCTGTGGGCCCCATACAGCGGAAGAGGTTGAATATGAGAGGCCCTTACTGCCCAATGTGAGGATCAAAGTGGTAAGACTGATGGAAAAGACATATAGTAATGTATCCACTGGCTAAACCCGTGGCGGGAAGTAAGAGAGATTTTGAAGCTGCCTCTCACGGTATGGATTAGGGGAAAGAGTTCGGAGGTTACAATAAGAAGAAAAAGGTCACACTAAGGCTCTGATGACATACTTGAGTGAGGGCAGCAGGTGTGTGTGTGTGTGTGTGTGTGTGTGTGTGTGTGTGTGTGTGTGTGTGTGTGTGTGTGTGTGTGTGTGTGTGTGTGTGTGTGTGTGAGCGAGCGAGCGTGTGTGTCTCACCTGACGGCTCGGATGACAGACTTGACGGAAGGCAGCAGGTCCTCCACAGAGATCTCACAGTGACACCCCTTGTCATCACCGAACCCATCCTCAGTGGTCATGTTAGAGTCAGCTAGAGAGAGAGAGAGAGAGAGACGGAGGGAAAGAGAGTTATAACATACCTTCATTATTTTTATGACGGTGACAGAAAGAGAGATGGAGGGAAGGAAGGAGAGAGGGAAGAAGGGGAGGGAGAGAGGGAAGAAGGGAAGGAGAGATGGAAGGAAGGAAGGAGAGAGGGAAGAAGGGGAGGGAGAGAGGGAAGAAGGGAAGGAGAGATGGAAGGAAGGAAGGAGAGAGGGAAGAAGGGGAGGGAGAGAGGGAAGAAGGGAAGGAGAGATGGAAGGAAGGAAGGAGATGGAAGAAGGGGAGGGAGAGAGGGAAGAAGGGAAGGAGAGATGGAAGGAAGGAAGGAGAGAGGGAAGAAGGGGAGGGAGAGAGGGAAGAAGGGAAGGAGAGATGGAAGGAAGGAAGGAGAGAGGGAAGAAGGGGAGGGAGAGAGGGAAGAAGGGAAGGAAGGAAGGAGAGAGGGAAGAAGGGGAGGGAGAGAGGGAAGAAGGGAAGGAGAGATGGAAGGAAGGAAGGAGAGATGGAAGGAAGGAGAGAGTGTAGAAGGGGAGGGAGAGAGGGAAGAAGGGAAGGAAGGAAGTAGAGAGGGAAGAAGGGGAGGGAGAGAGGGAAGAAGGGAAGGAAGGAAGGAGAGAGGGAAGAAGGGGAGGGAGAGAGGGAAGAAGGGAAGGAAGGAAGGAGAGAGGGAAGAAGGGGAGGGAGAGAGGGAAGAAGGGAAGGAAGGAAGGAGAGAGGGAAGAAGGGGAGGGAGAGAGGGAAGAAGGGAAGGAAGGAAGGAGAGAGGGAAGAAGGGGAGGGAGAGAGACAGTGGCGCGCATTGATGCCAAGGGAAGCCAGGCTTCCCCAAATATTTTACAAAAAAAACATATCTTTCGTCTCTCTCTGTGTTTTAATGGTTTTCCATCAATTCGCAAGTGGCTGAATCTCACCGGAGAAATCATCAGAGCGAGGGAAACAGCGCCCTTCTGTCTCAGTATGTGTAGCCCATCTATCTGATGCTGTGTGGACCAAAAGAGTATGGCATGTTGCGGCAGTATATCTATTGAACCTTTATTTAACTTGGCAAGTCAGTTAAGAACAAATTCTTATTTACAATGACGGCCTAACCCGGACGACGCTGGGCAAATTTTAGGCTGACGTTAAGTAGCCAGCTAACTTAGCTGGTTCATTGTTGCCCATGCGAGGAAGTTAGGCTAACAAGCGTTTTAGCTAGGTAGCCTATAACAACAAAAACGAAACGTGTACTGTATGACAGAGACATAGACCGGTTTGCCAACATGAAAGAGATGAGGGTGGCATTGGTTTTCAGCTAGTCTACAAGTAGGGTGAGTCCAAACCTCTTCTTCTTTTTACTTACTTACTTACTTACTTACTTACACACACACACACACACACACACACACACACACACACACACACACACACACACACACACACACACACACACACACACACACACACACACACACACACACACACACACACACACACACACACATTTGTACCATTTGTTTCTGGTATCTTTACGTTTGTTTTCAGTGTATTCAAAAAAGCATACTGTATTTAGCCTTGTTGATTAAATGTTTAAGTTGGAATGGTGTTGAAATAGCCGAGGCAATGCTCCTGTTGTCTTTGTGTTGATTTCTAAATCATACTTGAGTAAAAGAAAAGATACCTTCATAGAAAGTTACTCAAGTAAAAGTGAAAGTCACCCAGTAAAATACTACTTCAGTAAAAGTATTCAAATGTATGGATAGCCAGGGGCACACTCCGACACTCAGACATCATTTACTAAAATATGCATTTGTGCTTAGTGAGTCTGCCATCCCAGAGGCAGTAGGGACGACCACGTGTTCTCTTGAAGAGTGTGAAGACTTTTGAGGAAAAACTCTTATATTTTCTCTTCTTTAGGAACGTAGTGAAGTAAAAGTAAAAGTTGCCAAAAATATAAATAGTAATGTAAAGTACAGATGCGCCCCCCCCCAAAAGACTTAATTAGTACTTTAAAGTATTTTTACTTAAGTACTTACACCACTGGTTGCAGGTCATATAACTGTTCATTACATGCAATATTTGCTTTGTGGACTTCCCCCGGCCCAGTTGCTCTCCGGTTTTGTGATGAAACAAATGTACATGTAGTTGAATTTATTTCACCACCATGTGACTGTTGTCTATTGTTGTCTCTGCCTTATTGTATATCACGGCAACGTATGAACGAATGGGTTGTAGAGCAAACAACGCAATCATCCCAACATTGGTTCTAATATGTTTTTACTGGCTTGGCTTCCACAGGGATTTTACCCACGCACTGCTACTGGAGAGAGAGGGAGGGAGAGATGGGAGGGAGAGATGGGAGGGAGGATGGGAGGGAGGGAGGGAGGGAGGGAGGGAGGGAGGGAGGGAGGGAGGGAGGGAGGGAGGGAGGGAGGGAGGGAGGGAGGGAGGGAGGGAGGGAGAGAGATTTTTTTTGAAAAACTCTTGTTTTCACAAAAGAGTCCACAGTATAGCTGAAGAGCGCGAGCCTGAGAGCTGCCTCTCCTCAGTAGGTATATTGCTAATGGGAAATATTATCACAAAGACCTGCTGTTTATGAGTGGCCTGAGTTACGACATAAAGCACACCAAAGCGGGCCAGGGGTTAGAAGTGGTAGAGTGCAGATCAAACAAATTTCTACCTGACCAATAGAAAGTTTTCTATGACCCCAGGTTAATGCTATTTGTAATGTGGCCTTTGGAGGATTGGTGTGTGTGTGTGTCAGCCAGCATCAATCTCTGCTCTCATTAATTCAGAAAGTGCTGTAGCTGGTTCTTGGCAAAGCCATTTAATCCATCTGGTATACTGTATATGTAACAATCCATTTTCCATATACAACATGATTATTGTACTGTTGTGTAAGGTCAGTGTCATATACAGTATAGTCAGTAGTCCTCACTTTATCCAAAACGTCTCTTACACCAGATTCATCTGGATAAATCCCCTGTTCCATTTCTATCCATCCTCAACATAATCTGCTGGTAATAGTGTTATTGTAGTCCACTATTGGTATAGACCTACTTCATTCTAGAATTTAGCTGGTGTTCCATTTGACCTAGCTACCTGGTCACTGTGGCTGTTACCCTGCCTTCCTCAGCCAGCTGGCTAGGCTGGATAAAGCAGCACTGCAGCCTCTGCTCGCCCCTTAAGGCTGCTAATCTACAGCATACCCGTTCGCTTCCCTTCCCATCCACCATCCAGAGCACGGTTCAGAGCTCCAGCCATAACCAAGCCAGGCCGGCCAGCCCCACTAACCCAAACCAGCGCACTGCAAACAGGCATTAACATTCCTCCCGCTGGGCTCTATGGTCTGTGCCAGCTCTGGTCTGGTCTGCCCATAAGACCGGCGGTCTAGGAGTAAATCCTTCATAGGCACACAGCGCCCGGCCAGAGAACTTAGGGAAAGGGAGTGAAAGCTAGCATGACATTAAGAGTGTGGTTTTAAGTCCGATGTAGCTCACCAGTGATCTAAGTATATCTAAAGATATCATGAGATATCATTCTAAAGATGATAACATGTGTAGAAAGTATCAGGGCAAGATTACCATTTTGGTATAAAGGCAAGGGAAATAACATGATACCAATCAACCCATCTCTTACACTAAACGCCCAAATCCAACAATTGACCAATCACGACAAATCATTAGTTCCTCTCACCATCGGCAGTGGAGCGTGATTGGATCTTGAGGCGGAGGGAGGGTCTGAAGCGGGTGCGGTCGTTGAAGCTCCAGCTCTTCTGGACCTTGGCAGGGCTGGTGCCCTCCGTACCCCCAGCCTCAGTCCCCGGGGACCGCCGGTCGCTCACCGACGTCTGCCGGCTCTTAATACTCTGCCCCCTGGGGCTCGCCATCCGGACACGGTCTTTGAAACTCAGCTTCTGACTGTCATGGGGATGGATCGATGGAGGGAGAAAGGGGGATGATGGTGTGGAGGGATGGAGAGAGAGAGAGAGAGAGAGAGAGAAAGGAATGGTGTTAGTGGAACAAAGATATACACACGTACTGTATCAAGATCAAGCACAGGTTCGGGGTCGGAAACAATTCAAACAAAATGCAATTGATTGGAAACCTTTTACAGGAGTCTTTCACCATTTCATGAGTTTGTTCATTCGTTTACCTCAATTATTGGTTGCTTCACTGGAGAGCAAGGCATTTAAATTAGGTTAGATTGATGTGCCTATTCATAGACCAGCATGCACTGCAGCCTATTATCCAAAATACAATTGCACAGCAGGCAAAATGCTTCAGCAGGTACCCCACTGTTAGTACGCAATTATGATTCTTTAGCACTCAGCTCACTCCTAAACATGTGACCTCAGCTGGCCAATCCCTGTCTCTCTGACTGGCAGAGTCCCCATTGGAGGAGCTACCATAGAAGAGGTACAATAGGAGTTTGTGCAGGGGAGGATCTTGTATCATGGATAACCAAAACCACCAAGGGAATAGGGTGGAGTGATGAATTCATGAACCTTTGTGATGAACTATTCATGGGGTCTAATATCCAAGGAGGGACTGCTGAAAGGGTGAGGTGCAGGGTGGAGTGCTGAGGTCAGAGGATGGACAATGCTGTGTACAGGGTTTCCAAGTGACAACATGCAGGGGCAGTGGAGGGGCCGTGCAGAGGACAGGCAGCGGGGCAAGGGGTAGGAAGCTATACCCAATCTAACTGTGACTGTTTTGGTGGTCATTGTAAATGTTAACGTGACTGTTGATGAAGTCATTGTGTCTTTCACGTTTTGGTGATATGAGTGTGAATGGTGTGAATGACAGGAAGTGAGGTAAGAGGCAAGAGTAGTTGATAAAACTTCCAGAAAGATTGCAGTTGATGGTGAAATATCACAATAAACCAGTTAGAAAGCATATCTGTTCAGTGGATCTGTTTTTAAGACCTTACCAAATAGCTGTTGTACAGTCAGAATTTTGTAATTTTGTAATTTATTTTTTATCTGTTATTTTACCAGGTAAGTTAACTGAGAACACGTTCTCACTTGCAGCAACGACCTGGGGAATAGTTACAGGGGAGAGGAGGGGGATGAGTAAGCCAATTGTAAACTGGGGATTATTAGGTGACCGTGATGGTTTGAGGGCCAGATTGGGAATTTAGCCAGGACACCGGGGTTAACACCCCAACTCTTACGATAAGTGCCATGGGATCTTTAATGACCTCAGAGAGTCAGGACACCCGTTTAACGTCCCATCCGAAAGACGGCACCCTACACAGGGTATTGTCCCCAATCACTGCCATGGGGCATTGGGACATTTTTTTTAGACCAGAGGAAAGAGTGCCTCCTACTGGCCCTCCAACACCACTTCCAGCAGCATCTGGTCTCCAATCCAGGAACTGACCAGGACCAACCCTGCTTAGCTTCAGAAGCAAGCCAGCAGTGGTATGCAGGGTGATATGAGTAATACAAGTTAGTGTACAGTAGGAGAAGTGGTTCAAGTCATGAGACAACAGGCAGCAGTTTTGGGCACTGTCCAAAAGCAGCTCAACATTGTTGCAAAGGTAACTCAGATACTCAGAGAACTCCCAGAACCCATATGCGGCCATTTTGAAAACCACCAAGTTTCTCTCGGATTTCGAATCCATGCATCAAGAATAAATTCATAGTCATGAGTACAGGCGGGCAGGAGGGGGGGGGGTACCTAGTATGTTTCCGTAGGGTACACCTCCTCAGTAGCGTCTGCTTACTACTGAGAACCTTACTACAAACCAGAGGAAAGAGATACGGTAAGCAAATATATATGTTTATAATGTACAGTTCAAAAGTTTGGACGCCTACTCATTCAAGGGTTTTTCTTTATTTTTGCTATTTACAAAACTATGAAACAACACATATGGAATCATGTACTAACCAAAAAAGTGTATAATATATTTGACATTTGAGTTTCTTCAAAGTAGCCACTCTTTGCCTTGATGACAGCTTTGCATACTCTTGGCATTCTCTCAACTAGCTTCATGAGGTGGTCACTTGGAATGTATCCCAATTAACAGGTGTGCCTTGTTAAAAATTAATTTGTGGAATTCTTTCCCTCTTAATGCATTTGAGCCAATCAGTTGTGTTGTAACAAGGTAGGGTTGGTATACAGAAGATAACCCTATTTGGTAAAAGACCAAGTACTTATTATGGCAAGAACAGCTCAAATAAGGAAAGAGAAATGACAATCCATCATTACTCTAAGACATGAAGGTCAGTCAATAGGGAATATTTTAAGAACTTTGAAAGTTTCTTCAAGTGCCGTCGCAAAAACCATCAAGCGGTATGATGAAACTAGCTCTCACGAGGACTGCCAAAAGAAAGGAAGACCCAGAGTTTCCTCTGCTGCAGAGGATAAGTTCATTAGAGCCTCAGAAATTGCAGCCCAAATAAATGATTCACAAAGTTCAAGTAACAGACACATCTCAACATCAACTGTTCAGAGGAGACAGCGTGAATCAGGCCTTCATGGGCGAATCACCTCAACTAAAGGACACTAATAAGAAGAAGACTTGCTTGGGCCAACAAACACGGGCAATGTTTGAGATTTCTGGTTCCAACCGCCATGTCTTTGTGAGACGCAGAGTAGGTGAACGGATGATCTCCACATATGTGGCTCCCACTGTGAAGCATGGAGGAGGAGGTGTGATGGTGCTTTGCTGGTGACACTGTCAGTGATTTATTTAGAATTCAAGGCACACTTAACCAGCATGGCTACCACAGCATTCTGCAGTGATACGCCATCCCATTTGCACTTAGTGGGACTATATGTTTTTCAACAGGACAATGACCCAAGCCAAGGCTGTGTAAAGGCTATTTGACCAAGATGGAGAGTGATGGAGTGCTGCATCAGATGACCTGGCCTCCACAATCACCCGACCTCAACCCAATTGAGATGGTTTGAGATGAGTTGGATCACAGAGTGAAGGAAAAGCAGCCAACAAGTGTTCAGCATATGTGGGAACTCCTTCAAGACTGTTGGAAAAGCATTCCAGGTGAAGCTGGTTGAGAGAATGCCAAGAGTGTGCAAAGCTGTCATCAAGGCAAAGGGAAGAATCTCAAATCTAAAATATATTTAGATTTGTTTAACACTTTTTTGTTTACTACATGATTCCATATGTGTTATTTCATAGTGTTGATGTCTTCACTATTATTCTACAATGTAGAAAATAGTAAAAATAAAGGAAAACCCTTGAATGAGTTTGTGTGTCCAAACTTTTGACTGGTACTGTATGTGAACGTCTTTGTATAGGTTAAGAATGTAGCTTCTATGAATGTCTATGTATACTGTAAAGATGTCACATGCCTTCATGTCTGCATGTGAATGTTTATGAAATCTAATCTATACAATCGCTACCTCAAACTAAGTGCATTCATGTCTATGTACTGTATAGTTTATGATGTTAATATAACTTATGACAGATGACATAGTCCTTTATGTCATGTATTTGAAGGCTTTATAAGCACAGCATAATCACTCGGCTTCAATCGCACGAAACTAAAGCGTGACCAGAGATACTGTAGAACCACTATACGTTGTCAACCACTTGCTGACATTTAGAAAGAGCGTGTTTCAAAGGTAATTGAGCTCAGTGGAGAGAGAAAATGAAGAGCCTAGGTATGACAGCGTTTTTAAAAAGCCTATTATTTGATCATTCAGCCCCACTCCTGTCCATGTCTCTCATTTAACCATACTAATTCAGCTGGCTGAGAGAGAGAGAGAGAGAGAGCGAGAGAGCGAGAGAGAGAGAGAGAGAGAGAGAGAGGCGCTGAGTCATATGTGTGGAGGACGGTAAACTTTTAGAACAGGCAACCTGTTGGGCACCAGTAGGCTTTCAGGGCCATCGGCACCTGGTTCAATGACACTCAAAAATGGATTGTTATTTATTTATTTCTCTCCTGCAGTTTTGAGGTGGAGCCCTTGACCATGAGAAGGGTTGTGAATTGAATTCAATAGGTGGAGGATGCTGGAGCTTTGTTCTCTCTCATTCTCGCTCTCTCCCTCCCTCTGTCTCTCCTTTTCTACCGACATGCTTTTCAAGTGTTTGGGTTTGCGTGGGATGGATTCTTTCCTCACCCTCTCAACACTAGGCAACACTGAAAGGTTTACTTTTTTTCTGGTATTCTGTTGACGTTTTACACTTAGTTTGGAAATCTCGCAGACAAATGTTTTAGTGGCCCTCAGGTTTTTAATTCTGTTTTTCACTTTAAAGACACACGCATTTTGCTTTCCCTACTGTTGTGTAACGACAGCTAAAGCAACATATTACATCACTCCATGCTCCCAAAGAGAGAGAGACAGAGAGAGACACACAGAGAGAGAGAGAAAGACAGAGAGAGACACACAGAGAGAGACACAGAGAGAGAGAAAGAAAGACAGAGAGGGGAGAGAGAGAAAGACAGAGAGAGGGGAGAGAGAGAGAGACAGAGAGAGACACAGAGAGAGAGAGAGAGAAAGACAGAGAGAGGGGAGAGAGAGAAAGACAGAGAGAGGGGAGAGAGAGAGAGACACACAGAGAGAGACACACACAGAGAGAGAGAAAGACAGAGAGAGGGGAGAGAGAGAAAGACAGAGAGAGATAAAGACAGAGAAATAGAGAAAGACAGAGAGAAAGACAGTGTTCTCTCCCTCTTCTATCTTTCCTCTGTAATTTAGTGTCTGTGTCACTCAAATCCTGTTATACTGAAATACACACACAACACACGACTGCAATAAACACAATTATTTTTAATTTTAGAGAGCGAGAGAGAGAGGAACCACTGCAATCATTTCCTTCCTGAAGAACACCTCAGGTACGGAGAGATGTAGTGAGAGAAGGGGATGAAGGAGAGGAAGAAAGAAAGAGAGAGAGAGGGAATGAAAGGACAAGAGCTGAGAGAGAATAGGGGAGTGGGAGGAATAAAGAGATGGAGAGCGAGAGGGAAGAAGGAATAATAAAAGGAGAGAAAGAAAGATAAACACTGAAGAAAGAGGGGGGAGAGGCCCAAAGGAGAGGTAAATAATGACTAAGTAATGAACTGGTGGCTGTTTCTATAAATGGATCCATTAAGTTAAGAGCTAGGGCCAACAACTCTTAACTAGCTATCTTTCTCTGCAATAGGTCTCCAGACTGCATATTGGCACTTTCAGCAGCAATACACTGTAAGTCCCAAATGACACCCTCCTCCCTTTATAGTGCACTACCTTTGACCAATGTTCTATGGATGGAGAGAGACGTTTGGGACACACCCACACAGTTCTGAATAGCGGCTGAAAGCATTGGCATTTCCATTTTGGTCATTTGGCAGAGCAGACGATCTTATCCAGAGCGACTTGCCATCCATACAGGCAGTAGGGAAGACGTGACCCCCAACACACAGGGTTACGACGTACACCGGTGGTAGTGGTGCGTGTGGATCTGTGCGTCAAGTAGATACACAGAACAAGTAGGAGGTACGCACCTTGTGGACGATTCACCCTGGTCCTTCCTTCAGGTTGAGAAGTGAGAGAGGGGAGAGGGGAGAAAGTGAGGAAATATTTAGCAAAGTCTTCATCGCAAACATCATCTACTGCACCAGCGAGGATCGAGATGAGCTCGACGGGTCATCATCAAAAGAGATGCTGAGGATTTAAGGCAGAGCAAATCACAAGGATGTCACCAGACTAAACAGAAACAAGACTCAAGACACACACACACATGCATTTCAATGCAGTGTAACTATCCAGGCAAACGTGCTAGCAGTGTGTAGACAGGTGTGTTTCATCAGTGTGTGTGTGTGTGTGTGTGTTGTCTATATGTCAGTAAAGCATGTAGCAGATGGATTCTCCAATATCTCCAGGTTCCACAACATTCCATCTGCATATTTACCGGTCTTGAAACGCTATTGGCAGATAATACCAATACAGGCACTCCAGATCTCCCAATCACACAAGGCTATTCCAGCACAGTGCCAGTCCAATGAGACGAGAGACGGAGAAGTGGCAACACATTCAATAAGGCCTCAGCGTCTAAATGGATCATTTAGACGCTGATTACCGTCAGAAATGGATGGGCCGTGGAGGACGACAGCTAAATTCACTGCCTCAGTTGAAAGTGGAGTGCAGACAATCTCAAGTCTTCAGTGAATCTTAGCTAACTGTGTTAGGCCTAAGTTCCAAATGGCACCCTTTTCCCCATGTAGTGCACTACTTTTGACTAGGGCCTGATCAAAAGTAGTGCACTACATAGGGAATGGGGTGTCATTGAGAACACTACCCTTAAACTGTTAGACTGATGGTTTGAGCATATATTGGGAGATATGAATGCTTGTTGTGTCAGCAGGATAGAGGTGCACTGGGGTGTTGTCTACATGATTGGTTTTTAGTCATATTTCTTGAGTTCTTGAGTTCACTACAGTTTGGATGAAAAGGAACCTGGACAATATTGGTCTTTTGATGGCTGTTAACTATTGACTTATAATAACAGAAGACAAATTATAAAAGTATAAATGTATTCATTCACAGAAAAGCAGGAAGTACATAAGTGAAAAAGAACTTGAGGTAGAGGAGACTAGTAGAAAATAAGTAGCCTGGTCCTAGATCAGTTTGTGCTGTTTTGCCAACACCTACGGCCATTGTCACACCAAACGTGCCAAACAGATCTGGGACCAGGCCAGAAAAGAAGAGGAAAGTTAACAGAAATACTTAATTGGAAAAAGAGAAGGGAAAAGACTGCTTAACAGGGGCACAGACACCAAACTCAGACACCAGCTGCCAATGTTGTACCTACTTTGTAGGGCTGCAGGTATGCAACGCCTTCAAATGAGGCTTCCAGGTAGCAATGGAAACCGAGTTCTCATCAGCCGCATAACTACGCCAAACACACTGCATGCAGAACACACAGAAACACAGGTGGAGGAAAAGACAAGAGACAAAAGAGACAAAAGAGACAAAAGAGACAAAAGAGACAAAAGAGACAAAAGAGACAAAAGAGACAAAAGAAAAACAAAAAAGAAGAAAAAGAAAGAACAAACAGAGGAATCAAAAAAATGGGGGAAAAACTCTTGATTAGTGATTAAAAAAAACCACAACAAAGCAATCACGGGTCAAAGGTCGCGCGTGAGTGACACATTCTGTGCATGGGCTGAGTTCGGAGGCCAGGCACGATGGGGGTACATTACATGCCTGTGAGGCTGGGAGGGCAGGAGGCTCACGTGGTAACGCCACGTGGCGCCTAGATACGGCCTGGTAGAGTAGTCGGTGGAGTAGTAGCGCCACGCAGCCTGGTGCGGTGGCAGGATGGAGAGGAGGATAGTTGAAGGGGAGGAAGAGGAGGGGAAAGGAGGTAGAGGAGGAAGAAGAAGATAGCGAGGGGGGTAGGGTAAGGAGGAGAAGAGGAGAAGCAAGGTAAGAGGAGAAAGCGGAGAAGGCAGAGGAGGAGGAAGGCAGGAGAGGAAGCGAGGGATAGAGGGATACACAAAGGAAACCACAAGGTGAGGTCACAAACAGGAAGGAAAAGAGGAAGACGAGGGATGCAGGGAAGGATAGCTAACAGCTTAAGCTTGCCTGCCACTCTTGTGGGTAGAGTGTTAGGAATTGGGGAGAATGGACAGAACCTATAGCTCGGAAGCATTGGAGAACCCGGGGTTAGAGGAGGTTACCCTACATGCTGGTTCCTGGGCATGTTTGGAGTGTTTGTGATGAGGGGAAAAATAGAGACTGGATAACAACAAAATGACTTTTAGTTTCAATGTCACCATACTTCGCAACAGTAAGGTAAACGATTGATTCAATCAACGAGAGACAATGAGTATTTATCTCTGGCACAAAAATCTATAATGATGTATTCATATCCCAAGGGCAATTTGAATTGACAATACCATTAAAGTGACCATAGTACAAATAGCAGTATTGAAGTAATGAGGCCCAAATGGCACCCTATTTCCTTCATAGAACAATATTTTTGACCAGGGCCCATAGGGCTTGGGTCAAAAGTAGTGCACTATATAGGGAATAGGGTCCCGTTTTGGACGTACCCTGTGATAGATATAACAATTTGCCTTTACCTGGATGAGACAAGCGGCTGGGTTCCTCCTCTTCTCAAAGTGCTTCTGTCTGTGCTGCTCCTGGACCTTCAGGGCAAAGCCTGAGCCCAGTATACCCTGGGAAGACACAGGAGGACAAGGGAATCAGGTGAGAACATGTCAAACAGCTCTTTTGTCGGCCATTTTGGGTCAATGGCTCATTAGTGACTGTGAACAACATGTGACCATGAAGTCAGATAGGGGAGGTAGCTGTCTAGTAGAGTAACTATAAGGATACAATCATCTAAGTAGTGTGCGTGTGTGTGTGTGTGCATGTATCTGCCAATTTGTGTGCGTGCGTACGTACGTCAGTGTGTGTACTCACCGCTGGCAGGGCAAAGAAAGAGATGCCCAGTAGAGCAAACCCAGCTGAGAGCATACGACCGGTCCATGTCTTCGGGGTCTTGTCCCCGTAACCAATGGTTGTCAAGGTGATCTGAGAACACACACAAACACAATTATATGTTGAGAAAGACGCCACTATTATCCATCATAGGTCCTAAATTATACTATATGGGAGCGAAGCCACCAAATTAAATATCGTACATTTGTGGGGGTATTGAAATCCTAACAAAATGGCTGCAATTTACACTATTTACTAGGGTCTAGTCACAAGAATAAGTATTGTATGTGTGTTGATAATGCATCTCTGCTTTTTGACCTTTATATCACTTCATTGGCTTATTATATAGCTTTAGTTTCATCTGCCTTCTCTCTCATCTCTCTCTAATCTCTCTCTCTAGGTCTCTCTCTCATCTCTCTCTAATCTCTCTCTCTCATCTCTCTCTAATCTCTCTCTCTAGCTCTCTCTCTAGCTCGCTTTCTCTAACCTCTCTCTCTCTCTCTCTCTCTCTCTCTCTCTCTCTCTCTCTCATCTCTAATCTCTCTCTCTCTCTCTCTCTCTCTCTCTCTAGCTCTCTCTCATCTCTAACCTCTCTCTCTAACCTCTCTCTCTCTCTCTCTCTCTCTCTCTCTCTCTCTCTCTCTCTCTCTCTTCTCTCTCTCTCTCTCCCTCTCATCTATAATCTCTCTCTCTCTAGCTCTCTCTCGCTTTCTCTAACCTCTCTCTCTATCTCTCTCATCTCTCTCTCCTACTGCTATCTAATTGACTGAAAAGCACAGAAGATAATTCCCTATTGATTTAGTGACTCTCTTCTATCTGGGTTTCCTACCCATTCTGCCGTGCTGGGCTGCCGTGCACGACAAAGAAGGCCGTGGCCATTTTGTGTCATTATGACTTTTGGAGGCAGTATGAAAATGGTGGCTAATGGTGCTGGGGCTAATGTATATTACGAAGACGAAGGTGTTTAATCAAAGCTTATGTGCGACAAAACAGGAGGGACATAAAAAGAAAAGTGCCTGGCAAAGAATGAGAGGACTTTCTGCTTGTTCTCCTTTGGGTGGATGGAATAACGTGAAAAAAATAATACTGAAAATGTGTTGTATTAGAGAAAAGGATGAATTTTCAGAGGTAAATACTATTTGAATAAGAGCTTTATTTCCCTGTTGCCCAGAAACCAAATCAGGGACAGACCATGCCGCTGAGTAGAAATATGGAACATTAAATTAATAGAACATCAACAAACAACGTTAATAGTGTTTGGAAAACAGTCATGGGAAAAAGGAACCCTTTAACTGGGAAACATGGACTGTTCCAACATCATCCACCGTCCACGCTGGACTCTTACATTACGAGGGCAGACAGGGGAGTATCTGTAACTTTACTCACCGTTCCCCACCATAAGGCATCAGCATAGGTGGCAAACTCGCTGTTGAACTTGTTCTCCACAAGGTAGACCAGAAAGGAGGAGAAGATGAGGACCAGGAAGCCAATGTACCAGGCCGTCACCAGCTCCTACAGGGAGAGAATTATATATTTTTTTACGATTCCCATTAGCTGACACCATGACGTCAGAGAAGACGTCTCCAGAGAAGGAAGAGAGAAAAGAGGAGAGGAAAGGAGAAAGAAGAGTGGAGAGAAGAAGTGAGTGTGACTGTGGATCTGTGACTGTGTATGTATTTTATTTTTTACCTTTATTTAACTAGGCAAGTCAGTTAAGAACAAATTCTTATTTTCAGTGACGGCCTAGGAACAGTGGGTTAACTGCCTGTTCAGGGGCAGATGACTGATTTGTACCTTGTCAGCTCAGGGATTTGAACTTGCAACCTTTCGGTAACTAGTCCAATGCTCTAACCACTAGGCTACCCTATTCGTCAGGCAGCCCCACCTTGCTGTGTGCGTACACAACTGATCCCAGCAGTTTCCAGGTGCCGCCGCGCCGGTCCATGCGCACCATACGCAGGATCTGCAGGAAGCGGAGGCTACGCAGGGCGGAAGTGGCGAAGATGTTACCCTGGCTTCCCGCCGACACCACTGCTACGGAGGCTATCAGTACGATGATATCTGGGAGGGGGAGGGGGGATATGGGAATTGAGAGAGGGAGAGAGAGAGAGAGAGGGAGAGAGAGAGAGAGAGAGAGAGAGAGAGAGAGAGAGAGAGAGAGAGAGGGAGAGAGAGAGAGAGAAAATATAAAGATAGGGGGAAGAGGAAGGGGAGAAAAAGAGAAAGTTACAGGTGCGCACACAGGTAAAGAATAGTAGTTATATGTCACAATACTGGTGTGGAATGGACACTAACATAACAGTACTGGTGTGGACTGGACACTAACATAACAGTACTGGTGTGGACTGGACACTAACATAACAGTACTGGTGTAGACTGGACACTAACATAACAGTACTGGTGTAGACTGGACACTAACATACTGGTGTAGACTGGAGTACTGGTGTAGACTGGACACTAACATAACAGTACTGGTGTGGACACACTAACATAACAGTACTGGTGTGGACTGGACACTAACATAACAGTACTGGTGTGGACTGGACACTAACATAACAGTACTGGTGTAGACTGGACACTAACATAACAGTACTGGTGTGGACTGGACACTAACATAACAGTACTGGTGTGGACTGGACACTAACATAACAGTACTGGTGTAGACTGGACACTAACATAACAGTACTGGTGTGGACTGGACACTACATAACAGTACTGGTGTGGACTGGACACTAACATAACAGTACTGGTGTGGACTGGACACTACATAACAGTACTGGTGTGGACTGGACACTACATAACAGTACTGGTGTAGACTGGACACTACATAACAGTACTGGTGTAGACTGGACACTAACATAACAGTACTGGTGTGGACTGGACACTAACATAACAGTACTGGTGTGGACTGGACACTAACATAACAGTGAAACTACGTGAAATGGATAAAGGCAACAGCCATTCAAACTTGACCAAATCTTGACCATTACGATCGGTCACATTGACCCTGAATATATCCGTGAAATCGATAGCCACGTCAACCCTTGAGGGGGCAAATTCTATCGAGGTGGAATAACATTTGCCGTTGTAAACAAATCATTATGTTGTAATTACCCCTTACTGTGACCGATTATCACAACAACAGCAACAGCATATCATCCACATGACTGAATGAATGATACAGTCTCCCTCTCTGTGTGTGCGTGTGTGTGTGTGTGCGCGTGTGTGCGTAACGTGTGTGTGCGCGTGTGTGCGTGTTTGTGTGTGTGTGCACGCGCGTGTGTGCTGGCATTCTGCTAAAGGCGTCAACAACACAATAAGTCACAAAGCTACACGCGCTTCTGCATTGATCGAGATCCACAATCCATCCCCAACACAGAATGGTGCGGACATCATAGCAAGGCCTGTAATCTAACACCTGTGCTGTATGTACAGTGTACACCATGCACCACTGACGCATGAAAAGAGATTGAGATATCAAGTATGTTTGGAAACGTGTACTGGAAACACTGTGTAAGTGTATTGGTCTAAAGGAGGACACTTTACAGCAACATAGTTCAACTGTTGTGCATGTGGGGAATTCCACTGGATTGATACTGACCTTCAATCCAAGGTCGTTAGTGGCAAACACACAGGAGCAGGTTCTCACAGGGACGCACACAATAACGCAAGCATGCACAGAAGCACACACACACACATTTACACGTGTACACATGTACAGGCATTTCACTGTATTTGTGCACGTGACAATAAAAACTTGAAACACACACACACTCACAAAGGGAGGACAGGGACAGTTCAGACCACAACGACAGGAAGTCTGAGACTCAATCCCAAATGGCACCCTATTCCCTACATAGTGCACTACTTTTGACCAGAGTCCTGTGGGCTTTGTAGGTAATAGGGTTCCATTTGGGAAGTTGTCTGAGCCATCAGACTTCTCCTCCAACACAGACAAATAATATTTTGTATTTTCGTTAATACACCCTTGTGTTTCACCACCCCCTCACTTCTAAGACGCTCCACCACCACGTGAAACCACAAACTGAAGAAATATTATTTTCTTCTTCTTGGTTTCCCCCTGCATTTTTCTGTTTTGTGAGAATTTGTCATCCCACCAGGCGGTGGGTTTGTCTGTCCTTCCAGGGAACTCAGCGCTTGGACATGAAATACAATTGCTGACCGAGGTTTGGTCGATCGCTCTAGGGCTTATAAATCATGAACCAGTTAACCCATGGCAAGAGGGAGACGGTGGAACCGCGAAAAATACATGAACCAACCACACACACACAGACCGTACTCGGACAGCCCAAAAAATGGCATGCTGGGACATAAAGATGCTGGCCAAGCACTGGCCTCTGCTGAAGATGTGGAAAGAAAAGACCTCTTTAACAAGCAGGTGAGTGTATGACGTGTGTGTGTTTTTGAAGGAGAGAGAGAGTCTGTATGCGTATAAATTGGTGTGTCTATGCACACATGCTTGTGTATGTCTTTAAGTGTGCTTGAGTGTGTGTGTGTTTGAGTGTGTGTGTGTGAGAGAGTGTGTGTGTGTGTGTGTGTGTGTGTGTGTGTGTGTGTGTGTGTGTGTGTGTGTGTGTGTGTGTGTGTGTGTGTGTGTGTGTGAGCGTGTGTGTGTGTATGTGTGTATGTGTGTGTGTGTGTGTCTGACTGTGTCATTTCTGCGTGTGTGTTTGTGAGAGAGAGCGAGTGTGTGTGTGTGTGTGCGTGGCTGCTGAGTGCTGACAGAACTCTCACATCTGGAGTCTCCATCTGCCTGGTCTAGCTTTAACAGCAGTACTGTGTGTCCTGGTTCACCCTCTGAGCCTTGGCCACACTTGTCTCTCTAACCATGCATGCCAAAAACACAGAATCCAATCAGCTGCACCAGTGATCCCACTCTGGGTTGAGACTACAGTTACTATGTTGTGATGATTCCTATGATGTGGGACTATGGGGCGGTTTCCCAGACCCAGATTAAACCTACTGGACTAGGAGTCATGTTCAATAGATCCAGTCCAGGACTAGGCTTAATCTGGGTCTGGGAAACGGACTCTATGAGGTTTAAAATTATTTACTAGTTTCGCAAATATTAGTTATCTATTCTATCGCTGCAGATGTGTGAATGTGTGTGTTCCTTTGTGTGTGTGTGTCCTCAGTGGTTGCCAGTGTGTGTGTTCACATTTCTCCTCGTCCATCCAGGCAGACAGTCAAAGTCACATACTCACATACTTGGACAGGGGTAAGCTCTTGGTATGACGTTAACAGTTAGCAGCCCAACTGACTCTGGACTGCCTGGTCAGCATACAGCCAACACATACATATATTCTCTCTTTCTTTCTTTCTTTCTTTCTTTCTTTCTTTCTTTCTTTCTTTCTTTCTTTCTTTCTTTCTTTCTTTCTTTCTTTCTTTCTTTCTTTCTTTCTTTCTTTCTTTCTTTCTTTCTTTCTTTCTTTCTTTCTTTCTTTCTTTCTTTCTTCTGTCTGTCTGTCTGTCTGTCTGTCTGTGTGTGTGTGTGTGTGTGTGTGTGTGTGTGTGTGTGTGTGTGTGTCTGCCTGTCTGTCTGTCTGTCTGTCTGTCTGTCTGTCTGTCTGTCTGTCTGTCTGTCTGTCTGTCTGTCTGTCTGTCTGTCTGTGTGTGTGTGTGTGTGTGTGTGTGTGTGTGTGTCTGCCTGTCTGTCTGGGCTGGGTGGCATATGAGTCCTTGGCTGATAGAGCGACTACAGCTCCCACAGGTGTGTGTGTGCGAGTGTGTGTGTAAGTGTGTGTGTGTCTATGGCTCATTGAGGGGACTCTCTCATTCCTAAACATGGGGGTGGTAAGGACACCAAGAGGTCAAAATCCCCCAAGGAACACCACATTTAGCTCCAATCCTTTCACTAACAAATTCAATATCCCCGTGTTGTTGTCACCGTGTCTCGTCACAATCAAATCCTTTCACCAGAAAAGTTTAGCATCGAGCCAGTGATTTCTCATGGTGCAACACTACAGTGTGAGGAATCCTCTATCTATACAGTCAAGCAATGTGCTCCACATAAACCACTACATTCAATCAGCATCCTCTACCTAAACCACAATGTAAGATACATAAGCTGGTTTTCAGACAAATATGTTCTCAGTCAAACGTACGTCAATAAACATTCTTCCGGTATGCCAACCCCATTGGCTGATGGGAACCCACCACTGACTGAACCTACCAATGAGAGCTATTCATCCAGTTTATGAGCTGTTCTGTTTGTTTCCATTCATCTGGGCTCTGGGGACCACATCTGCATTGAAATATCTCCTTCTAACGATCTTTCAATGACTTCACAGGACAAATCACCTGCTCGGAACACTTAAAGATGGAATTGGCTCATTGCGTATAATTTATGGATGCTGAGTCACTGAGTGAGACACCCCCCGCTCTCCAGAGACTAATGGATCGGCCCAGACAGTAATGACTGGGGTGTATCGGGCTGACAGTTATGGATACTCTAACCACTGACTGTATAGGGGAGAGAATTTATGGACCCATCTAGAGTAGTCGAAGCACACTACAACACACTCAGACACACACAATGTTGACACACACATCAGGGTGGAGAGGTGGGGGAGGGAGACGAGAGAGAGGGGAGGGGGGGGACGAAAGGAGGGACAGGAAAAAAATACAAAAAGAGAGAGGGAGAGAGAGAAGGAAAGAGAGAGAGGAAAATAGGAATGATAAACCTCCCTCAAGCAGCTCAGCGTGATTATCATGGTGATTGTCATTATAATCTGTCTCCAGCCTTGCCTTGTGCCATTAGTCGATGCGTAATAGATTGAGGTATTGGCAAATGTCACATGCCCTCATACAGACAGTACTCCATGATTGTAATAGGCCAGCTGATCAATCATTCAACACAATAGGGCTGACATAAGGAGGTCAAAGGAAGTATTTTACAGAGAGAAACAGACAATAAATTATGATAAAGTAACAGCAATGCTTAAGATATTCATGATGGCCATACTTCCTAGTGTCTAACCAGTAAAAATAGGTTTATTAGTAGTGGCTACTTGTAGTGGAAGCTGGAGGGGGATTGTGTCCAGTCAGTGACCCTACGTGTTTTGATAGAGAGATGATTGGAGAGGTATCCTAGGGTGTATGTTTTGGCTTGGAGGGGAAAGGGGTAAACAGCTTAGGAGGCAGGATTAAGACTGACAAATAATTAAGAAGGGGAGAGGTCAGAGGAGGACACACCCAACAGCATATTACAGCCAGCCTTAACCATCTGTATTCAGAACATCTAGTTCAGCCTTAACCATCTCTATTCAGAATATCTAGTTCAGCCTTAACCGTCCCTATTCAGAACATCTAGTTCAGCCTTAACCGTCTCTATTCAGAATATCTAGTTCAGCCTTAACCGTCTCTATTCAGAATATCTAGTTCAGCCTTAACCGTCTCTATTCAGAATATCTAGTTCAGCCTTAACCGTCTCTATTCAGAATATCTAGTTCAGCCTTAACCGTCTCTATTCAGAATATCTAGTTCAGCCTTAACCGTCCCTATTCAGAACATCTAGTTCAGCCTTAACCGTCTCTATTCAGAATATCTAGTTCAGCCTTAACCATCTCTATTCAGAACATCTAGTTCAGCCTTAACCATCTCTATTCAGAATATCTAGTTCAGCCTTAACCGTCCCTATTCAGAACATCTAGTTCAGCCTTAACCGTCTCTATTCAGAATATCTAGTTCAGCCTTAACCATCTCTATTCAGAACATCTAGTTCAGCCTTAACCGTCTCTATTCAGAATATCTAGTTCAGCCTTAACCATCTCTATTCAGAATATCTAGTTCAGCCTTAACCGTCTCTATTCAGAATATCTAGTTCAGCCTTAACCGTCCCTATTCAGAACATCTAGTTCAGCCTTAACCGTCTCTATTCAGAATATCTAGTTCAGCCTTAACCGTCTCTATTCAGAACATCTAGTTCAGCCTTAACCGTCTCTATTCAGAACATCTAGTTCAGCCTTAACCATCTCTATTCAGAATATCTAGTTCAGCCTTAACCGTCTCTATTCAGAATATCTAGTTCAGCCTTAACCGTCTCTATTCAGAATATCTAGTTCAGCCTTAACCGTCTCTATTCAGAATATCTAGTTCAGCCTTAACCGTCTCTATTCAGAATATCTAGTTCAGCCTTAACCGTCTCTATTCAGAGTATCTAGTTCAGTTTCTGGCCTGTGTTCGGTTGTTTGTTGTCAGTCTGTCTGAATCTCTCTCTCTCTCAGAATATCTAGTTCAGCTCTCTCTATCACACAACACATATATATATATAGAGTATCTAGTTCAGTTTCTGGCCTGTGTTCGGTTGTTTGTTGTCAGTCTGTCTGAATCTCTCTCTCTCTCTCTCTCTCTCTACACACATATATATATATATATATATATATATATATATATATATATATATATATATATACTGTATACACACCACCGATCAAACACCTTCTTTTTAGAACACCTCAGCATATATGGGGACTCCTTTAAGACTGTTGGAAAAGCATTCCATGTGAAGCTGGTTGAGAGAATGCCAAGAATGTCATTAAGGCAAAGGGTGGCTATTTGAAGAATCTCAAATATAAAATACAGTTGAAGTCTGAAGTTTACATACACTTAGGTTGGAGTCAATAAAACTCGTTTTTCAACCACTCCACAAATGTCTTGTTAACAAACTATCGTTTTGGCAAGTCGGTTAGGACATCTTCATTGTGCATGACACAAGCACATTTAGCAACAATTGTTTACAAACAGATTATTTCAATTATATTTCACTGTATCATAATTCCAGTGGGTCAGAAGTTTACATACACTAAGTTGACTGTGCCTTTAAACAGCTTGGGAAATTCCAGAAAATGATGTCATGGCTTTAGAAGCTTCTAATAGGCTAATTTACATAATTTGAGTCAATTGGAGGTGTACCTGTGGATGTATTTCAAGACCTACTGTCAAACTCAGTGCCCCTTTGCTTGGCACCATGGGACAATCAAAAGAAATCAGCCAAAACAATTGTAGACCTCCGCAAGTCTGGTTCATCCTTGGGAGCAATTTCCATGGGACACCATGGGACCAAATAAACACCATGGGACCACGCAGCCGTCATACCGCTCAGGAAGGAGACGCGTTCTGTCTCTGAGAGAAGAAAGTACTTTGGTGCGAAAAATGCAAATCAATCCCAGAACAACAGCAAAGGACCTTGTGAAGATGCTGGAGGAAACAGGAACAAAAGTATATATATCCACAGTAAAACGAGTCCTATATCGACATAACCTGAAAGGCCGCTCAGCAAGGAAGAAGCCACTGCTCCAAAACCGTGATAAAAAAGCCAGACTACGGTTTGCAACTGCACATGGGGACAAAAGATCGTACTTTTTGGAGAAATGTCCTCTGGTCTGATGAAAGAAAAAGAGAACTGTTTGGCCATAATGACCATCATTATGTTTGGAGGAAAAAGGGGGCAGGCTTGCAAGCCGAAGAACACCATCCCAACTGTGAAACACGGGGGTGGCAGCATCATGCTGTGGGGGTGCTTTGCTGCAGGAGGGACTGGTGCACTTCACAAGATAAATGGCATCATGAGGAATTTAAAATTATGTGGATACATTGAAGCAACATCTCAAAACATCATTCAGGAAGTTAAAGCTTGGTTGCAAATGGGTCTTCCAAATGGACAATGACCACAAGCATACTTCCAAAGTTGTGGCAAAATGGCTTAAGGACAACAAAGTCAAGGTATTGGAGTTGCCATCACAAAGCCCTGACCTCAATCCTATAGAAAGTTTGTGGGCAGAACTGAAGAAGCATGTGTGAGCAAGGAGGCCTACAAACCTGACTCAGTTACACCAGCTCTGTCAGGACGAATGGGCCAAAATTCACCCAACTTATTGTGGGAAGCTTGTGGAATGCTACCCGAAACGTTTGACCCAAGTTAAACAATTTAAAGGCAATGCTACCAAATACTAATTGAGTGTATGTAAACTTCTGAGCCACTGGGAATGTGATGAAAGAAATAAAAGCTGAAATAAAGCATTCTCTCTGCTATTATTCTGACATTTCACATTCTTAAAATAAAGTGGTGATCCTACCTGACCTTAGACAGGACATTTTTACTTGGATTAAATGTCAGGAATTGTGAAAAACTTAGTTTAAATGTATTTGGCTAAGGTGTATGTAAACTTCGACTTCAACTGTAGCTTCTATGAATGTCTATGTATACTGTAAAGATGTCACATGCCTTCATGTCTGCATATGAATGTTTACGAAATCTAATCTATACAATCGCCACCTCAAACTAAGTGTATTCATGTCTATGTACAGTATAGTTTGTGGGTGTACATATAACTTATGACAGAGTCTCAAATATATATATTTTTTTGTTTCACACTTTTTTTGGTTACTACATGATTCCATATGTTATTTCATAGTTTTTATGTCTTCATTATTATTCAACAATGTAGAAAATAGTAAAAATAAAGAAGAAGTAGGTGTTCCAAAACTTTTGACCGGTAGTGTATATATCTGTATCCGTCTAATTTCTGTATCTCTCTCGCTTTCTATCTCTGTTTCCCTCTCCCTCTCTCTCATTCTCTTTATCGCTCCCGCTCGCTCTCTCTCATTAGCCAGCTCAGAGAGCATGGTGATGCTAGCTCAGAGGGCATGATGACGCTAGCTCAGAGAGCATGATGACGCTAGCTCAGAGAGCATGGTGACGCTAGCTCAGAGAGCATGGTGACGCTAGCTCAGAGAGCATGATGACGCTAGCTCAGAGAGCATGGTGACGCTAGCTCAGAGAGCATGATGACGCTAGCTCAGAGAGCATGGTGACGCTAGCTCAGAGAGCATGGTGACGCTAGCTCAGAGAGCATGGTGACGCTAGCTCAGAGAGCATGGTGACGCTAGCTCAGAGAGCATGGTGACGCTAGCTCAGAGAGCATGGTGCCGCTAGCTCAGAGAGCATGGTGACGCCAGCTCAGAGAGCATGATGACGCCAGCTCAGAGAGCATGATGACGCTAGCTCAGAGAGCATGATGACGCTAGCTCAGAGAGCATGGTGACGCTAGCTCAGAGAGCATGTTGACGCTAGCTTAGAGAGCATGATGACGCTAGCTCAGAGAGCATGATGACGCTAGCTCAGAGAGCATGATGACGCTAGCTCAGAGAGCATGATGACGCTAGCTCAGAGAGCATGATGACGCCAGCTCAGAGAGCATGGTGACGCTAGCTCAGAGAGCATGATGACGCTAGCTCAGAGAGCATGGTGATGCTAGCTCAGACAGCATGGTGACGCTAGCTCAGAGAGCATGGTGATGCTAGCTCAGAGAGCATGGTGACGCTAGCTCAGAGAGCATGGTGATGCTAGCTCAGAGAGCATGGTGACGCTAGCTCAGAGAGCATGGTGACGCTAGCTCAGAGAGCATGGTGACGCTAGCTCAGAGAGCATGGTGATGCTAGCTCTGATGACGTAGCGTGACTGGTAAAGCCTCTACTCTCCCTCCCTGAAGTACGGCGGCCGTCTGAGAAGGGCAGATGAATATGTCTAAACACTGGAAAGAATTGAAGACGGGTTAATGGAGAGGCCTGTTTACATAGTCAGTCAACCCTAAGTCCCCTGTTAAGAATCACAAGAGCCTCAAACACCCCAGCTAAAACATCAAGCCAGAGGACTACAGCCTATTGTGCTTGTGTGTGTGTGTGTGTGTGTGTGTGTGTGTGTGTGTGTGTGTGTGTGTGTGTGTGTGTGTGTGTGTGTGTGTGTTCCTATGGTCAATTACACTGCATATCCTTTCACCCGTTAGGTCTCTTTGAACTCAGAAGTCACATTCCTATGGTAAAACTCCAGCAATAATGAATAGCCATATTGATTTGAAGTCAGGAAACTGACTTCTCGCTTTTAAGTAGGAAATAAAGTAACAGAGGTCATCGATTGTCATAAAAGAGGAAAAAGTAAATGATTTACCTGTAAAACTCTTTAACTTTAAAACACTTCTCATTACTGAACCATCAACTGAAGGTTGTAAACCTTTTATCATCCCTTGAAAAAACATTCACGAAGGGTTTATAAAGGGTTTATAAAGGGTTTATAACTCATCTAGTCTATAGCTCACCTATGACACAGAAAGGCTTGCGGGCGAATCGGAGGCGACCCTGCCATCCTCTGTAGCGACAGCAGCAGCCGGCCGACCAGATCCTGATGATGTACTCCAGCCCAAACACCACGATCATCACAAACTCCTACAGGAAGTCAGGGGAAAGTGATACACAATGACTAAGCAATTGCTATAAATCTACAAATAGGTGTCACACTTGCTTCATCATTGTATTGAAAGTACGAGAAATGATTTATCATCCAATCTCCAACATATCATAACATATTAAAGTGGCATGCCTTTTCTTGACATTGAAACAGATTCATGATTTGCATGAACGAATGATGCCTTAAAGTGGTCTACTTCCTGTGAGCAGCATGTATATAATGTTATACCTTTCAATTCAGTGTCAACCTAAAATATGCTAATGCACCATTAGCATGCTAAATGTCAACACTGAGTCAACATAGTCAATTAGATCACTTGGCACAAAATGTACATTTGCTCCGAGTATATCATGATTCAAATTCAGCTGATGCTAATCCAAGATAATGTCCCTAGCAAGTCTGGTCTAAGAGGCATATGGATGCAACAAGATTTGTTATGAGCACGGACGCTGTTTCAAATCTCTAGTTTTCAGAGTAGCGACTGGGAGCAAATAGATATCTGCCCGTGTGTGTCTATGTCGTCAGTAGGTGGCCTAATCGTGTTGACACTGATTTCATTTGGAGAGGCTTATGTTATTGAGTGGAGACATCCAGTATGAATCCAGTCAGGACAAAGGGATTAATCTTCTCCTCGGATAATCCGTGTATATCCCTCTTCCTATCTGTCATGGAGATACTTGCCTAGTACAGAAGGATGCCTAGTACAGAAGGATGGACCAACGCTTTGACTGTCACTGGCCCACCCAGGCTACAAAATGACATATACCACAAATCCTAATTTCCCCCAGGGATTCATAGTCATGTTGAATTGAGTTGAGCTTCAAAGGAAACAATATGAGTACATTTTTTCAACTTTTTTTTTTACACTATACTACCAACCTTATCTGTACTTTCCCCAGAGCAATGACAGACTCTCTATATTTTCAAATGTACTAGGGTGTTTGTTTGTCAGGGTCTGTTTCTGAAATCTCGTCTGGGTGGCTTTGAATCCAACCCCATGGCCTAGAATGTGATCTTTGATTATTTGAATGGGATGTTGCTCTTTGTTAATGAACACAATTCACTTCTCAACCGCTGGTGACATAATCACACACACGCGCCCACACACACACATAGACACACACACACACACACACACACACAGACACACACACACACACACACATAGACACACACACATAGACACACACACACACACACACACACATAGACACACACACATAGACACACACACATAGACACACACACATAGACACACACACATAGACACACACACATAGACACACACACATAGACACACACACACACATAGACACACACACACAGGCACGCGCCCACACACACACATAGACACACACACACACATAGGCACGCGCCCACACACACACATAGACACACACACACACAGGCACGCGCCCACACACACACATAGACACACACACACATAGGCACGCGCCCACACACACACATAGACACACACACACACATAGGCACGCGCCCACACACACACATAGACACACACACACACATAGGCACGCGCCCACAAACACACAAACACACTCACTCACTCACACACGCACGCGCCCACACACACACATTGGCACGCGCCCACAAACACACAAACACACAAACACACTCACTCACTCACACACGCACGCGCCCACACACACACATAGGCACGCGCCCACAAACACACAAACACACAAACACACTCACTCACTCACACACGCACGCGCCCACAAACACACATAGGCACGCACACACACTCACACAAACACACTCACTCACACATGCACGCGCACACAAACACACATAGGCACGCACACACACTCACACAAACACACTCACTCACTCACTCACACACGCACGCGCCCACAAACACACATAGGCACGCACACACACTCACACAAACACACTCACTCACTCACTCATTCACTCACACACGCACGCACCCACAAACACACATAGGCACGCACACACACTCACAAAAAAACACACTCACTCACTCACTCACACACGCACGTGCCCACAAACACACATAGGCACGCACACACACTCACAAAAAACACACTCACTCACTCACACACACACGCGCCCACAAACACACATAGGCACGCACACACACTCACAAAAAAACACACTCACTCACACACACACGCACGCGCCCACAAACACACATAGGCACGCACACACACTCACAAAAAAACACACTCACTCACTCACTCACTCACACACGCACGCGCCCACAAACACACATAGGCACGCACACACACTCACACTCACAAAAAAACACACTCACTCACTCACACACACACGCACACGCCCACAAACACACATAGGCACGCACACACACTCACAAAAAAACACACTCACTCACTCACACACGCACGTGCACACACAAACGCACGCACACACACACACACAAACACACTCACACGCACACACAACAACATCTCTCTCTCTCTCTCTCTCTCGTTCTCTCTCAATTCAATTCCATTCAATTTGCTTTATTGGCATGACGTAACAATGCACATATTGCTAAAGCTTACTTTTGATATTTACAATATGAAATGAATAAGAATCAAAATTGTCAACGGTAACAGTAGCAAAAATAACCAAGGGTCAAAATAACCATACATTCAACAATAACAATAAGTGTACAGTAGAGGATATGTGCAGGTTGATTGGTCTGTCAGACACTGTCCCTCATCTTATGGCAGGCAGCAATGTAGTGCGCTGCCAACCCACAGCTCTCTGCGTCCTCCCCCAACAGGATGGGCAGCCTACTCTCATCAGAGAGGTCTTTGAAACATCGAATAAGGGTTTGTTTTTTAATGGCGTAGAATGCCCTGCGTGCTTTCTCTCTCAGTTCATTCACTGCCTCATTAAGGTGTCCAGTTGAGCTTATTTTTAAACCTAAGTAATTGTAGTGTGTGTGTGTCTCTCTCTCTCTCTCTCTCTCTCTCTCTCTGGGACAATAGGGTCACCTACCATGCTAACTGGCTCCCGTAATGGAGTTAATTTCTTCCAGTTCACCACTCACATCTGAGCTCTATACAATTAACACTCATCTCTCACTCGTCTATTTTCCAGTTGCTGGACAATAATGCTTCAAATATCAATATATTTCAGCAACAATTTAAATGACTGTCAACATCAACAACAGGGCAATACAGAGACAATGATGATGACCAATTGATGACCCTTTGGCGAATGTTTAACTCACTCTCCCTCGCAGCCCTCAAGTCTGCTGTATCAGTATGGTGCTGACTCATCGCAGGGTACGGTTATCGGATAGTGACCTGCTAGCAGCATTTCAATAATAGTACACTATCTAGAACTTTAAAGGGTTCTTCAGCTGCCCCCATAGTTGAACCCTTTGAAGAACTATTTTTGGTTGTAGGTAGAACCCTTTTGGGTTCCATGTAGAACCCTTTCCTCAGACGGTTCTACATGCAACCCAAAAGGGTTCTACCTGAAACCAAAAAAGGGTTCTCCTGTGGGGACATCCGAAGAACCCTTCTTGGACCCTTTTTGTGTAGAAGAAGAAATCAATGTTGGCCCCAGATCAAATTACTAAACTCAATATGGAGACAACGCGTGAACCTTGGCCTGTATCGATTTTTCCTATAAGGACCACATACGTAGCAAGAGGGAGCTCGGCATCAGTAGGGTTCTTAACGTGGTTAAGTCCGTTTGAATCTGCTTTATTCACTATCCAATGACTAGACAATGGGAAAACAGAGATGTGTTCCCAATTGATCAGATTGACTTACTGATACCAGAATGTATTCATATCCTCTTACCTAATTACGAATAGAAATCTATTTGTGCAAAGAGGAGTTTGATTGAAAGCTCAACACACTTCACCGCTTTGTATTTGCCTGTTGTGAAGCGATAGGTGACACCGCTTTCTGCTACCACAGCGTCACCTATCACTGCACTCATTGTAAACAGGCACACTGATGAACAGCTTCTGTGTCAGAACATATGCCTAGTTTCAACCAGTTTCTCACCAGGATGAGCAGACAGTCGGAAGAGAAGTCCTGGTGAGCCGGAATGGTGGAGAACACAGACAGGACCAAGCAACCAAAGACCAGGACGAACCTACAGGACAAAACAGAGAGGAATCATAAATACATTTATCCAGAGCCATATAAAACAGAAGAAGAACATGGCAGTTCAGACAGGAAATGCCTTATCTCATTATTAATGCTAACGTGATTAACTTGAAACAAGCACCGTCACTGGACTGGACAAGCAGAAATATCCGACCCATATTCCCATGCTCCTTCCCCTACCGCATTCTGCAAAGAACCACAGTCTTTGATAATCTTCCACCTTCATTATGATATGATATTTTATTTTTCCATGAAATACATCTGAAATATGAGGTGGGCCAATGGCCTTCCAAGTAGCATCAATGGCAAAATGATGAGCATCGGATTTAGAGTTATAGATGTCTTTTGTGTTAAATGATGAGAGGACATCTGTGTTTGATCAGGATTGAGCTCCGTCTTTAGCTTGGCTGTGCCTATGGAGTTTGTGAAGGAAAGGCTAAGATAGGGCTTTGGATGCCAAATAACTTCTTCTCTTTGTCTTTCTAGGATTATCATTGAAACTATAGTATCTTGATTTTCCTGCAAAGCAGGACTATTGAAACTAGTGGAAGTTGTTGCATTTCTGTATCTACTGGGCAAAAACTGGTTGAATCAACGTTGTTTCCACGTCCTTTCAACCCCAAAATTCAATGTGATGACGTTGAATCGACGTGGAAAACTGATTGGATTTGCAAAAAAGTAATCAATGTAACGGAATGTCGCCTATTTGCACCTATGTCCAATTAGTTGACAAGTCAACAGGATTGAAATCAAAACTAGATGCTGAAAAGATGTCTGAGCCCAGTGGGTGGTGAGTCATAACGAAGACAAAGCACTGTTGACCCAACACCGCTGTAGGGGAGAGATTAGCCTAGCATGCTAATTGTCTAGGTTCTCCGGGATAACAACAGTGAGAATATGGTGTCTGGGCTATGAAGATAGAAACTGAACACTGAGTTTAGATAGAAGAGTCATTCCAGTGTGATGACAGTGGCATTCACAAAATGTAAACAATCAGAAACCATCCAAATAAGGTCGGCCAATATGTCACTTCGACTTCCTCTCATGTCCCCCAACCTCCCTTCTCTTCCTTCTCAGTCAATATTTGAGAGTGACGTTCAGAAATGTAAACAATCATCAAGAACCCCAATTAGGTCTTTGAAGATGTCACTATGGCGCACAAGATGTCACTACAACTTCCTCTACTATCCCCCCCGACCAGCCACCACCCTTCTCTTCCCTCTCCCTTCTCCACAGCTGTAGCCTATGGAGTATGGATGATGAGAGGCTAGAGGCTAGTAAGCCGTTCCCTGGTGCCTGTAGGCTAGGCCCTAAATCATCACTAAGATGAAAGAAGAGGAAGAACCTTTAAAAGTTGAAACGCATGGCCAAGCGGGTCCGGGGGGTGACTTCCCGACTCTGAGCTTCTGAGTAGCGTCTGTGTGAAAAGGGTGGGCGTCCTGTGCGGGTCGCGATCCCCAGCCGACCTCTAGCTGACCGCTATAGGACTGTGCTGATGTGACCTCGGCCCTGATCTGACCTTTGACTCCAAGAGGGAGCCCAAACAGAGGTTACAGTTTTCCATAGCCCGAGGATGTGGTTATTTCGATTTGGTCATCGGCATCTGTCGTCCAATACGCTCTCCTCCTGCTGCAAGGAGTCAGGAAGTAGAAGGCTTTGTATGTAACTCAAGAGGTTATATAAAAAGTATTCCTTTTCAAGTTTGAGTATTTCACGTTTGAGTGTTTTTACATTAAAAATGACATCCTTTTGAATCAGTTTGAAGTTCGGGAAGTTGGAGTATTTAAAGGTTTTGGGTACTTTGGGAAGTTAATCAATTATGCATATGTCTGGACTGGTGAATGCGTGCGCTGACAAGTATCATGTAGCTGTCAACTGAAAGGACAGCTGGCCTCATAAGTCTTCCTCCACTCTCTCTCTTGTCAAGATCTCTAAAGGAGAATTTCTGAGTGGCTGCTAAACAAGCTTTTCAGAGTGCCTCCTTATCTAACTATGGTAAACACCAATGTCTCTCTTGTCAAAACAAATAGAACCATTTCTGAAATATTGAATGAAAAACAATGAATTAGTTATGAAAAAACAGGCAAGGTTGTTTATCATTGAACGATCTTCCCTAATTACTTTGACGCTGCCTCCCTGTCCTCTCTGCAGGCCTCGGCTCCCCGGTGTCACATACTGTTGTAGCGGGTGGCGGTCCCAAATCGCACCCTATTCCCTACGTAGTATGGTGCACTAGACAGGGAATAGGGGGCCATTTGGGACGCGGAGATAGTATCTGGAGTCTGTCACAGCCCTCACAGCTCCAACAGAACACAGAAAAGCCCTTAACCTTTTAAAGAGAGCCCCAGAGTAAATAAAGATTTGGGAGTGGGGACTTGCGCGTGCGCACACACACACACACACACACACACACACACACACACACACACACACACACACACACACACACACACACACACACACACACACACACACACACACACACACACACACACACACACACACACACACACACACACACACACACACACACACCATCACCGAGCAGTAGCAGGGAGTAAGTGCTTGTCCATTTTGTATAATTTAATTGATTTGTTTTGAAACAGAGTGCCAAGGAAATGACTAATGTCCGAGCACTGGGGTCTGTCGTACTGGCTACATTACACCAAATCATCCTAATTTTGAATTAGATTTGCAGCAAAAAGCAGATGTCTGCATTTGTTTGGCTCCCAATCAGTCGTGTTGTCAGGCTATCAGTGGATATCTGTGGTAACACGAAGGTCCTGTAGTGTTGTTTGTACGGATCGCAAACAACACTACCAGGAAAGTTGGCGTAGCAACCTTAGAAAAACATGGACACTGCAAATACTGCACGTTTGTATTGTATACGATTGTAAGGATTGGGTACGCAGAAGTTGTGTCGTACAGTAACCTTGGATGGCACTGTCTTGTTTCCAAACACCTCTCTTAGCATAGAGTGAGTAGAAAGTAGATGCTCTGTACAGTAGGGGCAAGAGGTCATAACCTTGGATGGCACTGTTGCCCTTCTGTTCTTCTTCTCTTAGCACAGGATAGGGTGAATAGTGCTTGACTGTATACACTACTGCACATACTCAACGAGCAATGAAGAGGAAGCGAGACACAGGAAATATCACTGTATTCTATATCATTGTCAGGATTGGGCACTGGGGCAGGCAGAGTTAACCTTGGATGTCACTTTCTCTTTATCTCGAGTGTTTCTTCTCTCCATATCTCTCCTCTCAGCGAAGGGTAGAACAGGGTAAGATGAGTGTATGGGTGTACACAGTATGTGTAAGGACGGAGCAGGCAGGAGTTCACGTACAACCTTGGATGGGTCTTTGTCCTTTCGTTCAAGTCTTTATCTCGATCTCTCCTCGTTGTACAGGGCAGAGTGAATACCAGCTGCATGTATATACAGTAGGTAACAGTGGAGAATATTTATATATATGATATTTGTGTTGAGGACGTATTGCCTTGAGCGTCACCCACTCTATTTATAGTCAATGAGGAAGAATTCTGAGAAATATGTCTCACATTTTCCCACAGGCTACAGTTCATTAGAGACAGACTGAAAGCTAATTACATTAAGACTATTTATTCCCTAATGTGTGTGTGTGTTTCAGTGTGTGTGTGTGTTTCAGTGTGTGTGTGTGTGTCATCATGACATGGATTCATATGCTATCAGTACAGTCAGCTCCCAAGGATATATGAGTGGCAGGTAGCCTAGTGGTTAACAGCCTTGGGCCAGTAACGGAAAGGTTGCTGGTTCGAATCCCTGAGCCGACTAGGTGAACAATCTGTCAATGTGCCCTTGAGCATGTCACTTAACCCTAGTTGTTCTGAACGTCTGCTAAATGACAAAAACGTAAATAGAACTACCATTATGCTGTCCATGGTCCTGAAATGTGTGACCACCAAAACCCTTCATGAGTTCTTGATACTATCATCTATGATCTATCTATATGTTCTGTTTTCAATGTGTGGCCATCCATTCAAGGATAAAATAATATTTACTCATCACTGTCTCTGGCCTACAACTTAAAATCTCATTCTGACTGCCTAGATTCTCAACTGTCACTGGATGTATGTCTAGTAAGATGGATTGTCATTGGATGTCGGTCTAGTAAGATGGATCATCATTGGACAGTGCCAGCTAGGGTCAAAGTTCAAGGGTCATCCAGTTAGGGTTCATATCTGGGCGGTTTGGTCACAAGACAGTCATCTCAGATAGCCTTGCCAGTGTAACAGAGGTATTATAAACACATGGGCTAACTTCTCACCTTCTCTTTGATATAAACCTGAGGCAGCCAAGAGAGGAAGCTCAAGTCATATTACTGTCAGTATCCTCCTTAACAACTCCTTAACAACTTTATGAGCAGACTATGAGACTAGGAGTCAAAAGAGTAACCCAAAACCTAATGAAATCTATGTCTGTTCATAAAAATACTGTCTGTCTGGACGGTCTGAACACTTTTCCTGTGTGTGTGTGTGCGTGTGTGTGATCAGCCATAAAAGTGCAAGACAGACAGAGGCAGTGTGTGTGTGTGTGTGAGATCGGCCATAAAAGTGCAAGACAGACAGAGGCACAGTGTGTGTGTGTGTGTGTGTGTGTGTGTGATCGCCCATAAAAGTGCAAGACAGACAGAGGCGCAGTGTGTGTGTGTGTGTGTGTGTGTGTGTGTGTGTGTGTGTGTGTGTGTGTGTGTGTGTGATCACTCATAAAAGTGTAAGTGAGAGAGAGGCAGTGTGTGTGTGTGTGTCATCTTGCCAAGTCTATATTAGCTAATGCCACTGTTTATGTGCCTGGGAGCGTACCTAATGGACAGATCAAAACAGACAGCTTATTATCTTAGAAACTACTTCATAACACTGACCACAGACCAGTAGTCTGTTTCATTTCCAACAGGAAGTTACTCTACTCTATTAGAATAAATTAGCAATGGTGGAAATATGGTATTTGCCATCTTCATTGTAGTTGCAAAATATTATGATCATTGACCTTACCATCGAGGGAATCAAGTCTCTAGGCCTGAGCAATTTGTGACGAAAATTAGTGGTGGAATTTGATTGCTTAATCATCATGACTATAATGTCAATCACCAGTGGCTACATTCTGAAAGTCAGCATCATTTCATTTCATTTCATTGCCAATTAATTAATTTGCAGTATAATACTGTGCACATTCAAAGGTGAGCACCGAGAATACATCCATTATCTAGTGACTCTTCAGTCTCCTTGGATGACTTACTTAGTGTGGGTATTTCTTTTTATGGTCCTTGTAACCTAAAGGTTGTGACCTCATGACCTCTGATCCACCCGTTGAGGTCCTGTGCCTCACATGCCTTTACACATTCAGACACCCAGTCATGTACTGTATGTCTCCTAGCATTCCTCAAATAGCACCCCTTACTGTGTTGGTCTATTCCAGAGAAGACAGGGATTCTAAATGTACTCAGCACATTCCAATAGACATACATGGGGGTGGGGCGTCAACGGTTTAAGATGCGTCATCCTACAGCATTCTATGGAGATCACACAGCTGTATTCAACATGGGAGAGATGCTCTGAGGCAGTTGCCTTGACAATTTAGTTAAATTGCTTGTTGTCAAAATGGTAAAGTTAGCTCAGTTGAACAACAAGTAAGAATATGGTATCGAATCCATCAGAAACACATGGATGCATACACGTACACACACGTACACACACGTACACACACACATTTCTTGTTCTTAGAACCTCATGGGGACCTAAAATGTATTTCCATTCAAAATCCTATTTTCCCTACCCCCCCCGCCCCCACACACACACACAAACACACACAGAGATAAGTGACAGTGATACTGCCAAGCCTGTCTACTGTCTTCTACGCATACGAGTGTAGTAGAGACATTTCATGAACCACTGACAATTAGAGTGTGTGTGTGTTCTGTTTAATAGTGACAGTGAAAGATGTTAAGTGTATGTGAGTGTGTCAGTAGGAGCTGTGGTAGCTCTCCGTTGGTAAAGGGTAAGGACTCTGACAGTAAGCCTGGCTGGGAAATGACTGTCTGTGTCAGTGAGGAGGATTGCAAACGGTAGACAGACAACACTACTACCACCACTACTGGAGTAAAGAGTAAAGACGACAGAGCAATTTCCATGATGCAGTCTGCTCTTTAAAGGTCCGGGCCAAGAGGCACTCTGGTACATCTCCAGAGTGTGTGTGTGTGTGTCGGGTGGGGCGGGGGGGTGTGCGTGCGTGTGTATGTGAATGTGTGTGTGCGTGTGTGTGAGGTTAGCAACCAGCAGGGAGAAAATATTGTATCTCTTCCCATTGCATTGATACAAGACGTCCTTCTCTTCAGAAACCCCTTGAGAGAGAGCGGCTGAGTGGGTTAGAAGACACTGGACATAGCGAACACAATTAGCTAGCTAGAGTAGGCTATCGTAGCGTAGCACTGGTTACTGTGATGGCACCACTGAAATACCATTTAATGCTAATTAACCCTCCTAACTTTAGCGGGTAGCACTAAGTGACTCTGTTTTGCAGATGCAGAGCTCATGCTGAGCTAGCGTTTCACATTATGGACAAAATAAGGCTAAACATAGCACATTTGAAGAGAGAAAGAGAGAGGCAGAGAGAGAGAGAGAGAAACAGAGAGAGAGACAGAGAGAGTGTGCGTGTGTGTTTGGGGGCGGAGATACAGATAGAGACAGAGAGAGACAGAGAGAGCGTGCGTGCGTGCGTGTGTGTGTGTGTGTGTGTGTGTGTGTGTGTGTGTGTGTGTGTGTGTGTGTGTGTGTGTACGTGCACGTGTGTGCATGGGAGAATGAAAAGGGCCAAGTTTATTAGTCCCCCACACAATATTGTGAAGTAATATTGTCAAGTAATGAAAGAACATTTGTACTCTTTGAGGGTTTGGTATATTGTGATGGCTTTTTATTATCTCCCACACGTCAATATAAACATTCAATTTCCACCAAATGGGAGTGAAAATGTGCTGATTTGTACTTCTCACACCCCTCGTAATTAGAGAGAGCGTGTCGGCTGTTCACAGGAGTAGCACGACAAGAGGGGTGTGTGTTGTGTGTGTGCTAGCGTGCATTTGTGTGTGGGTGTTCTATTATGGTGAATGAGTTTACCCACGGTATACCAACAAACAGATGGAACATCTGCAGAGAGGGTGAGAAAGTGGTGGTACACATGAGGGCAAAGAGAAAAGAGAGACATCAGTTGGTAGGCTAACAGTCTGTAATAGCTAACAGTTGGTAGGCTAACAGTCAGTAATAGCTAATAGTTGGTACACTAAGTGTCAGTAATAGCTAGCAGTTGGTATGCTAAGAGTCAGTAATAGCTAACAGTTAGTATGCTGACAGTCTGTAATAGCCAACAGTTGGTATGCTGACAGTCTGTAATAACTAACAGTTGGTATGCTAACAGTCAGTAATAGCTAACTGTTGGTATGCTGACAGTCAGTAATAGCCAACAGTTGGTATGCTAAGTGTCAGTAATAGCCAACAGTTGGTATGCTAAGTGTCAGTAATAGCCAACAGTTGGTATGCTAAGGGTCAGTAATAGCTAACAGTTAGTATGCTGACAGTCTGTAATAGCCAACAGTTGGTATGCTAAGAGTCAGTAATAGCTAGCAGTTGGTATGCTAAGAGTCAGTAATAGCTAGCAGTTGGTATGCTGACAGTCAGTAATAGCTAGCAGTTGGTATGCAAAGTCAGTAGCTCAGTATGCTGACAGTCAGCTAGCAGTTGGTATGCAAAGAGTCAGTAATAGCTAGCAGTTGGTATGCAAAGAGTCAGTAATAGCTAGCAGTTGGTATGCAAAGAGTCAGTAATAGCTAGCAGTTGGTATGCTGACAGTCAGTAATAGCTACCAGTTGGTATGCTAACAGTCAGTAATAGCTAGCAGTTGGTATGCTGACAGTCAGTAATAGCCAACAGTTGGTATGCTAACAGTCAGTAATAGCTAGCAGTTGGTATGCTGACAGTCAGTAATAGCCAACAGTTGGTATGCTAACAGTCAGTAATAGCCAACAGTTGGTATGCTGACAGTCAGTAATAGCCAACAGTTGGTATGCTAACAGTCAGTAATAGCCAACAGTTGGTATGCTAAGTGTCAGTAATAGCCAACAGTTGGTATGCTAAGGGTCAGTAATAGCTAACAGTTAGTATGCTGACAGTCTGTAATAGCCAACAGTTGGTATGCTAAGAGTCAGTAATAGCTAGCAGTTGGTATACTAAGAGTCAGTAATAGCTAGCAGTTGGTATGCTGACAGTCAGTAATAGCTAGCAGTTGGTATGCAAAGAGTCAGTAATAGCTAGCAGTTGGTATGCAAAGAGTCAGTAATAGCTAGCAGTTGGTATGCAAAGAGTCAGTAATAGCTAGCAGTTGGTATGCTGACAGTCAGTAATAGCTACCAGTTGGTATGCTAACAGTCAGTAATAGCTAGCAGTTGGTATGCTGACAGTCAGTAATAGCCAACAGTTGGTATGCTAACAGTCAGTAATAGCCAACAGTTGGTATGCTGACAGTCAGTAATAGCCAACAGTTGGTATGCTAACAGTCAGTAATAGCTAGCAGTTGGTATGCTGACAGTCAGTAATAGCCAACACTTGGTATGCTAACAGTCAGTAATAGCCAACAGTTGGTATGCTGACAGTCAGTAATAGCTAGCAGTTGGTATGCTGACAGTCAGTAATAGCCAACAGTTGGTATGCTAACAGTCAGTAATAGCCAACAGTTGGTATGCTGACAGTCAGTAATAGCCAACAGTTGGTATGCTAACAGTCAGTAATAGCCAACAGTTGGTATGCTAACAGTCAGTAATAGCCAACAGTTGGTATGCTGACAGTCAGTAATAGCCAACAGTTGGTATGCTAACAGTCAGTAATAGCCAACAGTTGGTATGCTAACAGTCAGTAATAGCCAACAGTTGGTATGCTAACAGTCAGTAATAGCCAACAGTTGGTATGCTGACAGTCAGTAATAGCCAACAGTTGGTATGCTAACAGTCAGTAATAGCCGAAGTTAAAATAGTGTTTGAAATGAATGAGAACAATTGTAATAGTTTCAAGTTTTAATGTCACATGCACAAGTACATTGAAATAGTTTCTTGAAACTCAAAATCCAACAATGCAATAATCAATAACACTGAATTATTAGAAAGAAAACACACGAGACATAAGAATATAAAATATATGAAATACACAATGAAGTAAGTAAGTAAGCATACTATATACAGTAAATATGTAAAATGTCAGTGTCGGGGTCAGGGGACTAGGCTAAATGTTTTAGAAATAGCTTGCATGTGAGTGGGTGTACGGGTGTGTAGAGTCAGTATAAATGCATGTACATATTATGTGTGAGTGAGAAAATGATGGAGTGAGTGAGTGGAGTGACAGTGTGTGTGAGTGTGTAGGGCCCTGTGAGTGTGTTGGAGTGACAGTGTGTGTGAGTGTGTAGGGCCCTGTGAGTGTGTTGGAATGACAGTGTGTGTGAGTGTGTAGGGCCCTGTGAGTGTGTTGGAGTGACAGTGTGTGTGAGTGTGTAGGGCCCTGTGAGTGTGTTGGAGTGACAGTGTGTGTGAGTGTGTAGGGCCCTGTGAGTGTGTTGGAGTGACAGTGTGTGTGAGTGTGTAGGGCCCTGTGAGTGTGTTGGAGTGACAGTGTGTGTGAGTGTGTAGGGCCCTGAGAGTGTGCATAGAGACCTTGCGAATACTGAAATAAAAGGTCAATAAAGATACAAGGTCAACTCGGTCCGTGTAGATATTTATCAATTGTATTGCGTGGGGACAGAAGCTGTTCAAGAGACTGTTGGTGTCAGACTTGTCATGCGGCAGCAGAGAAAATAGTCTATGGCTTGGGTCGTGCCGTTGACCAAGTGTGCCTCCCAAATGGTACTCTATTCCCTATAGTGCACTACTTTTATCCAGAGCCCTATGGGCAGTGCACTCCCTAAATAATACGGTGCCATTTGGATCACAGATCAAGTGCCCATGGTTGTAGAGGTTCTAGTTTTTTTAGAGACAGTGGTAGAAGCTAAAAAGACAAAGGCGTTTGTCACGTCACATGTCATTGTGACTGTGAGTGTGAGTGACGTTACATCATAGACAGTATCTGCTTCTTAAAAAGAGTCAGTGATACACTCCTCATTACATTGATTGTAGCCCCATTACCTGTCACATTAGATCCCACCGCTGGTTTCCTATAGCCTCTAACAGTCGTTCCTGAGCCCCACAGTTCTCAAGTCTTCTCAGGGATGTCTTCACTGGGTCCTAGTTCCCTAACCTCTGACTGAAAGTCTGACCGTTACTGTGAATCCTATAATAGAACATAGAGATATTATCTCTAGAGACAGGCAGGCAGGCCCCAGACAGGCCAGTTCAGACAGGCCAGAGTAGCCCATCGTGCTTCCTGGAGTTGATCCACACTGTCACTAACCTATTGACCCGTCTGGTAACTAAACTAAATTTGTGAAGACAGCTTTCCCTCGACGACGGCGGTCTCTTGCCATGTTTCTTGGTAACTGGATTAGCATCGTCATACGTGGCAGTCATGGCTCCACACCTGCGCCGTTTAGGCTATGTTTATGCTCCTGACTCCCTGTGTCGGCTGTAGATCTGATTCCACGCTTCGAGACTACTTCGATCACGTGGATTGGGATATGTTTCGCATTGCGTCCAACAACAACAACGACGACTACGCTGATTCGGTGAGCGAGTTCATTAGAAAGTGCATTGGCGATGTCGTACCCATTGCAACTATTAAAACATTCCCAAACCAGAAACCGTGGATTGATGGCAGCATTCATGTGCGAAACTGAAAGCACAAACCACTGCTTTTAATTAACCAGGGAAGGTGACCGGAAACATGACCGAAAACAAACAGTGTAGCTATTCCCACCGCAAGGCAATCAAACAAGCTAAGCGTCAGTATAGAGACAAAGTAGAGTCGCAATTCAACCCCCCTATCCACATCGACGGGACAGTAGTGGAGAGGGTAGTAAGTTTTAAGTTCCTCGGCGTACACATCACGGACAAACTGAATTGGTCCACCCACACAGACAGCGTTGTGGAGAAGGCGCAGCAGCGCCTCTTCAACCTCAGGAGGCTGAAGAAATTTGGCTTGTCACCAAAAGAACTCACAAACTTTTACAGATGCACAATCGAGAGCATCCTGTCGGTCTGTATCACCGCCTGGTACGGCAACTGCTCCGCCCACAACCATAAGGCTCTCCAGAGGGTAGTGAGGTCTGCACAACGCATCACCGGGGGCAAACTACCTGCCCTCCAGGACACCTACACCACCATGTGACACCATGTCACAGGAAGGCCATAAAGATCATGAAGGACAACAACCACCCGAGCCACTGCCTGTTCACCCCGCTATCATCCAGAAGGCGAGGTCAGTACAGGTGCATCAAAGCAGGGACCGAGAGACTAAAAAACAGCTCCTACCTCAAGGCCATCAGACTGTTAAACAGCCACCACTAACATTGAGTGGCTCCTGCCAACATACTGACTCAACTCCAGCCACATCAATAATGAAAATTGATGTAAAAAATGTATCACTAGCCACTTTATATAATGTTTACATACCCTACATTACTCATCTCATATATATATACTGTACTCTATATCATCTACTGCATCTTGCCATATTTATGTAATACATGTATCACTAGCCACTTTAAACTATGCCACTTTGTATGCCATACTGTACTCGATACCATCTACTGCATCTTGCCAATGCCGTTCTGTACCATCACTCATTCATATATCTTTATGTACATATTCTTTATCCCTTTACACTTGTGTTTAAGGTAGCAGTTGTGGAATTGTTAGGTTAGATTACTCGTTGGTTATTACTGCATTGTCGGAACTAGAAGCACAAGCATCTCGCTACACTCGCATTAACATCTGCTAACCATGTGTATGTGACAAATAACATTTGATTTGATTTGATTTGATATGGATGCTGAGAAAAGCCTGACTGTTTTTAGAAGATCTTGGTGTTTTATCACCTCTTTCTTAGAAATATTGGCTTGTTGTGGTTGTTTGGCCTTTTCTACGTCTAGATGTTTTATAATACCTTTGCTGTGTTATAATTACTGATGTGTGAATGACTGATCTTTGTTGCATCAGGTAACACTGTGAATGAATATTAATGCTTTGGTCTTACCGCTGTGTCATAAGACATAGACACCTCCTAATGAAATCTTGACTTCCTGGCCTGACGGCCCTTAGTCATAGCGTCCGGAGGTCATTCACCATAACTCGTTATTACAGTTTATGATTCACAAGGACAGGGGAGTCTGGTTAATAGAGTATATTGGTGTCACCTATTCGCATCATTACTTTGTTATACTACTTTGTTATACTCTAAAGCTGGATGTGTCTACGGTACTGTACAGGCTGAAATCGGTCAATACTGAGACGTTTGTGTTGTGTATGATTCAGATCTCTCTTGCAAAATTGATTTGAGCTTACTGAGACTAACCAAGATAAATAATGATTAGAGTAAATTAAACATTATCCCCTGGTGCAGATAAAAGCATTAAAAAATATCTGCCAAACGAAGGGAGCTCGTTGAACTACTCTTTGAGAGCAGATGTTATTGGTTTTGTATCTAAGGAATAGAGGACGTTATACTGCTTTAGACAGCCAGTTAAGAAGGAGGAGGAGAAGAAGAATGGTAATAATGAACTTCACACGGTGTATTATGCTCATCTCTCTCTCTCTCTCTCTCTCTCTCTCTCTCTCTCTCTCTCTCTCTCTCAATTCAATTGGCATGGGAAACATGTTAACATTGCCAAAGCAAGTGAAGTAGATGAAAAAAACAAAAGTGTGCAAATAGTTAAAGAACAAAAGGGAAAATAAATTTAAATAAATATGGGTTGTATTTACAATGGTGTTTGTACTTCATTGGTTGCCCTTTTCTTGTGGCAAAAGGTCATGAATCTTGCTGCTGTGATGGCACACTGTTTTTCACCCAATAGATATGGGAGTTTATCAAAATTGGGTTTGTTTTCAAATTCTTTTTGGATCTTTGTAAACTGAGGGAAATATTTGTCTCTAATATGGTCATACAAATGGTAGGAGGTTCCACTAGTGATGCACCGATATGACATTTTTGGCCGATACCGATATCCGATATTTCCCTTGCCAAAAAACCTGATACCGAAACCAATAACCGATATTAACATTTTTAGCTGCCTTTTAAGCATTCTAATACAGTTAAATAGTTAACACACACACATGGATGCAGTGGTCTAAGGCACTGCATCTCAGTGCAAGTGGCATCACTACAGTCCCCGGTTCGAATATAGGCTGTATTACATCTGGCCGTGATTGGGAGTTCCATAGGGCGGCGCACAATTGGCCCAGCGTCGTCCAGGTTTGGCCGGGGTAGGCCGACATTGTAAATAAGAATTTGTTCTTAACTGACTTGCCTAGATAAATAAAGGTTACACACACACACACACACACACACACACACACACACACACACACACACACACCACACTGACCAAAAAGTTATTTTGTTGGAATTTACTTATGTCCCCATTACCAGTATAAACATAATCAAAACAAATTTCTTTCACTTACTTGCTGTGCTGTTTCGTTGTTCATTCGTTCAGTTGTTTCATTCTCAACCAGGATTTCTATTGGACGCCGTTTGGGTCTTTGCGTGTCAAAAAATATACACTGTTTGACGTGTCAAATAAGCTTGTTGACCAATCAGGACCTGAATATGACATAAGAGTTTAACGTGTTTTACATAGTTATTACACATTGATTACTCTGTCACTCGTATTTCATGTGTCACAATGATTCATCGATACGTATGCTATGATGCTGGTAAAGTTGTCTCGCGCACCTACAGTGCTGGTCATTAAAAAAAAGCTAGCCCTCTCATGGATGCAAACAATGCTCTTCCCCAAAAACATAGCAAAACGACATCATCTGTTTCAGTAGCCATCGTTAGCTAGCTAACTATATAGCTAGGTGCCATCATTTAAAATGACCCTAATTTATAAGACAGTTCTTATTTGATTAATGGTGCTCAGACCCATCTATGTGAAGCTAGCCACAATAAGGATTAGCCACAATAGTGGACTTTGCTGTTAGCCTTCAAAATAAAAGTATGTCATTGACAGTGATGCAAATGAATACAAATAGTAGAATTATGCCATAATTGAATAGATCATGCTAAATGAGGTTAGAATATTGTTATATAAAATCCACAAAAGACAATCATTTGTTAATTTGCCCAAAATCTGTTGATATCACAATGTATTATACTTTAGAATTGCATTGGGGGCATATTTATTTCACTGTACAATACTGGATTTGGCCTTTGTGTTGTCTCGCTGAAATGTTCTTACTCTTTCAAATGGCTACTCGACTGGTTGACTGCTTGATCCACACAGCAGACATTGTGGGCTAGGTTAGGAATGCACGGTAGCTTTGACATTGTTTTTTTTTCACAGTGGCGTTAAACTAGACATCGGGCCAATATCGATGTTGGCATTTTCAGCTAATATCGTCCGATTCCAATATATTCACCGATATATTGTGCATTCCTAGTTTCCACCTCATTTTGTGGGCAGTGTGCACATAGCCTGTCTTCTCTTGAGAGCCAGGTCGGCCTGCTGCAGCCTTTCTCAATAGCAAGGCTATGCTCACTGAGTCTATACATAGTCAAAGCTTTCCTTAAGTTTTGGTCAGTCACAGTGGTCAGGTATTCGGCCACTGCACTGTGTACTTTCTGTTTAGGGCCAAATATCATTCTAGTTTGCTCAGTTTCTTTGATAATTCTTTCCAATGTGTCAAGTAATTATCTTTTTGTTTTCTCATGATTTGGTTGGGTCTAATTGTGTTGCTGTCCTGGGGATCTGTGGGGTCTGTTTGAGTTTGTGAACAGAGCCCCAGAACCAGCTTGTTTACTGGACTCTTCTCCAGGTTCATCTTTCTGTATCTGATGGCTTTGTTATGGAAGGTTTGGGAATGGCTTCCTTTTAGGTGGTCGTAGAATTTAATAGCTATTTTCTGGATTTGCCTCTCTCTCCCTCTCTTTCGTTCTGACTCGTTAACCAAGTACAGTAATGACTCTCTGTCCCCTTCTCCCCCTCTCATTTCTCCGATAGGCATCATTCCCATCTCTCCCTCCCTCCCTGTATTTCCATAGCGTTCTCTGTCATCTCTGGTCTTGCTCCAGGCCTTCGTCTTTTGGTAATGTCTGTTAGTCTGTAAGCCGGGTGGATGGATATCTTTTGAGATATTCCGGGGAGGAAATCGCCTCGCTGCCTTTTCTAAAGGACTTTGGAGTTGTCACCTTCTGCCCTTAGTTCCTTTGTTTTGTCTTTTGTTTTAGTATGGTCAGGGCGTGAGTTGTCTATGTTAGTTTGTCTATGATTTTCTATTTCTGTGTTTGGCCTGGTATGGTTCTCAATCAGAGGCAGCTGTCAATCGTTGTCCCTGATTGAGAACCATATTTAGGTAGCCTGTTTTCCATTGTGTTTTGTGGGTTGTTTTCTGTCTTTGTGTCTTCCCCAGACAGAACTGTTTCATTTTCGTTTCATTCACCGCTGTTATGTTGTTTAGTGTTCTCTGTTTAATAAATATGAACATGGACACATACCACGCTGCATATTGGTCCGATCTCTCCTACTCCTCCTCAGACGAGGACGACGAACGTTACAGGAGTGTTTCGATTACATCTCAAATGGCACCCTACTATAAAAGTAGTGCACTTTGTAGAGAATAGGGTGCCATTTGGGATCCTGAAATCTTTCTTCGACTCACACTAACTACATACAGTACATACAAACATGACCTCCCCCTCTAGGACACACTTTAGTGTCGGTCCAAATACATTTTAATGACAGGCAGCCAATAGAAACACACCACATCAAGGATCGTATGGTTTGTTTACAGCTTTAGAGCTGGAGGTGGAGCCATGCGGCTCAGTTGGTAGCCCCATGGCGCTTGCAACACCAGGGTTGGGGGTTCAATTCTCGTGGGGGACCGGTAAGAAAAAGTATGAGAAATGTATATACTCAATACTGTTGGGTAAGAGCATCTACTAAAGGACTACATTTATAAATATATATAATACAACCAGCTAAAAAGCAAGTGTGTTTTCAAATACGCTGTCTGTGCACTTCTGTGTCATTGAGACTAACTGTGTGCTGTCCTTGGGTTATATGTAGCGTTCTGATGTGTTGACAAAGACGCATTTGCGCTGAGACCAGCGGTTTCCTGTGACCTGTAGCAATTGTTCTTTTCATGTCTAAAACAGTTACAGATGAATAGGTGCCTTTTGGTGATTAGAATGATAGTTTTACACGTGTGTGCGCGTGCGTGTGCACGCGTGGACGCGCATGGGCTTATGCACATGCATGTGTACTTGCGTGCATGTGCGTGTGCATGAGTAATACCAACCAATCATATCTTACTCCATAACCCTCCCACCACCCATCACAAGCTGTCCATCAACGATTGAAATGCTACTGACAGGCTGCGGCTGTAATGTTGAAATGCAGGCTGACGGACAACAGACACTTTCCTGTTGAACGTCAACAGACATGCAGTTGAAATGTTACTGATAGTCTGTAAATAGTTTGTAGAGCATCTACAGATGGACTATCCAAATCAAGTGTTACCAAAGAAACAACCTTTCCCGCTCCAAATAACCCCGGGTGAGCACTTTTGATAGAGAAGCCATCTCCCCTCCATTGCGACATCCGTTGTCCCCTCTCCATTGATTAATACGAGCTAGGGCATAGCTAAGCAGCTCCAACCCTCTTAATATAATACTCAGACAACCTCCATCCTTCATGTTCCTTCATTATCTTCCAAATTTAGCCTTTGTGAGTCGGCAGGCTAGAGATAGATTCTCGCCATCTAACCGTCTAACCGTCCGCTCAGCGACTCCATAGTCTTGATGAATGGGGTCCTTAGCTATTTTGGTGTGACAGGGGGATTGCCTGCATAGATATCAGAGGGGATAAATGTCCCCTTCAGCGTTCTACTGGCCGGCTTTGTCTTTTTCAGGCTTTAATGTTATAGTACGGTAATATCGACAAGAGCTGGTGGATTTCCTGAACAAGTTTTTAAAATATATATTTTTAAGTTCTAAAATTTGAAGTTTGAGTGTCAATTTGTCTCTACAGTCTTCTTTTTAGTTCTGCCTGATCGAACCGTAACTCGATTCCTCTGTCAATTGAAAGCCGGCTTGATTCTCCATGCCCAATGTTATTGATATCAAACTCCGTACCTCTTTTCAGCGAGATATGGCCTATTGGTTCCTCCCCGGTGAGCACAAGACGTTGAAAATACGTCTTTTCAACGCCTTTTCAACCAAAACGACAACTTTTCAACCAAAAATAAATTCTTTCAACATGTTTTTCTCATAGGGCTATCTCCTCGGAGTCGAACAACGTCAGTGCCAGTCTATCCCTCCTCTCCCTCCCCAAATTCGCTCCAATGCCAGTCCTTTCATTTCACTGCATTACATGTCTGTGAATAGGTGTCTGGCCACCTCATTATCAACCTCCCCCGCTATCATTAATACACGTTTGCCTAGAGGGAGATTGAGGGGGATTTCGGTGGTTGGCTGGAGGGCTACTTTATCGATCTGTCACCGAGAGACGAGGTCGGGGATGAGGATAAACAGTGGTGATCGATGAGGAGAGTGGTCATTGGAAATTGGGACGCTGAACTAAACTTTGTAGAGCATTGTATTCCTCGGCGTCCAAGGAGACTTCATTTGCTCTGTTGGGGCGCTAATGGCTGTTATTAGATAGCAAGGGGTTCAGGTGGGGGGAGAGAGAGAGAGAGAACTACTGATACGGAGAGAGGACACTGTGAAGGCTTTTCAAGTCAGGCCAGAGCAATCAATACACCTCCAAATGGAACAGATCAATCTTTGACATTGCTGGCCTCATACAGTCGCATATGAGGCCCTTCTCTCACAGTACTCCACTTCTGGGCATGATTGGGCTTGAGTAAGAAGATGAGGCTAAATTGAGGTAGTGAGGATGAATCGTCTGTCTGAAGGGAAGACAGACTTTTACATGGCCACATCTGTCTGTATTGCTAATGTGACACCAGATTGTGTGTCCCAGTTTGTGACTGGCCTTGAATCTGGCCAGAGAGTGTTCTGAGGTGAACAAGTCATTGTGTACATACACATAGTGTATCTGAGGGGCATGGAATTGTCCATTATTGCATTGAAGACAACTTGTTTCCCCACATCATTTACAACTGAAGCATTACTGTTGCTAAACCAGGGCACAGTATGAGTGATCCCCCAAGTTTTACCATGTAGGGAGATGATACCCGAGTCCCAAATGGCACCCTATTCCCTACATAGTGCACTACTTTTACCAGGGTCCAGTGTAGGTGGACATTTGGAGTGGTTCAGTCACCAGATGGAGCTCCTCTAGTCTTGGAGTCTCCAGTCCTCCTAGCTTGACGTTGGCCCTGGTTCAATTAGTACCCAGATGTTCAAGTGTCTTTCTGTGGAAAAGTGAGTGTCAACATTGAACAAGCCAATTCCGTTGGTTACTTTGTCGGTTTTAATGGCGCTCTTTAAAAGTTGCGGCCGGGGTTGTGGCACGGCAGCTTGTCGAGTGAGACCCATTCGCACACCTGCTGTGGAGTGAGTGGAGAGAGAGAGGGAGAGTGAAAGAGATAAAGGGAGAGAGACAGATGGAGAGAAGGGGAGAAAGAGAGAAAGAGCTGGGATTTCTGTTAATGTGACTCTGTGCAGCCAATGGCAATGTCCGCTTTGGGTATAATGCTGGGGGCCACTTGTGGATTTGATCCCTCTAACGCAGTTCCACTGCCGACACCATGACAACAACCGTTATGCGGATGTCTGCTAAAGCAGATCTGATTGAATAGAGCCCTGAGAGAGAAGGGGGGGGAAGAGAGACAGAGAGAGAGTGAAAGGGATGTTTTATATATTTTTTAAAATTTTTTATTTAACCTTTATTTAACTGAGCAAGTCAGTTAAAAACAAATTCTTATTTACAATGACGGCCAAACCCAAACCCGGACAACTCTGGGCCAATTGTGCAACACCCTAAGGGACTCCCAATCACGGCCGTTTGTAATAAAGCCTGGGTCTGTAGTGACGCCTCGAGCACTGAGATGCAGACCGCTGCGCCACTCAGGAGCCCAAAAGTAGAGAGGATAGAGAGAGAAAGAGAGAGTAATAGAGTAGGAAAAAGAGTCACTTGCCAAGGTCCCTAACTGTAGTGAACAACACTCCAGTGACAACCCAGCTGAGGTCCATAAACTGTGGGAGGCCTAAATATCAGACTGCCACACTTGTAAAGAGAACATTGTTAAAGCATTTACAATCCCCCTTGACTTTCCATTACATATTCTTCTTGTTTAGGTTTTGGTTGATGCCGTTTTGATTCGTGCTCTTTAGATGCCGCCATTGAAATGCGAGGGCGGGCGAGCACGGCAAAATGGAGGGATTCACTCTTACGTGTTTTGTCACTTTGTCTCTGCAGCGTCTCTCTGTTGTGTGTTTTTAAAGAGAGGGTCATTAAAGTCCCTAAACTTTCCATTACACATGCAGTTTGGCTTTGGATCATGCCTCTCTGGACATCTTGAAATGAGGATCGCATAGAAATACCATAAAATAGCCTAAGATATTTGCCTGCAACTCTAATGTTGTCTGTTCAGGGCTGGTTTCCTGAACCCAGATTTAGCCTGCAACTCTAATGTTGTCTGTTCAGGGCTGGTTTCCTGAACCCAGATTCAGCCTACAACTCTAATGTTGTCTGCTTTAGGGCTGGTTTCCTGAACCCAGATTCAGCCTACAACTCTAATGTTGTCTGCTTTAGGGCTGGTTTCCTGAACCCAGATTCAGCCTACAACTCTAATGTTGTCTGTTCAGGGCTGGTTTCCTGAACCCAGATTTAGCCTGCAACTCTAATGTTGTCTGCTTTAGGGCTGGTTTCCTGAACCCAGATTCAGCCTACAACTCTAATGTTGTCTGTTCAGGGCTGGTTTCCTGAA
>NC_056460.1:14748901-14761401 GCF_018296145.1 Oncorhynchus tshawytscha
AGAGCGAGAGAGCGAGAGCGAGAGAGAGACACACAGAGAGTGAGAGAGAGACACACACACTGAGAGTGTGAGAGATAGAGAGAGACAGAGAGTGAGAGTGAGAGTGAGAGAGACACACACACACACTGAGAGTGTGAGAGAGAGAGAGACAGAGAGTGAGAGTGAGAGTGAGAGAGAGACACAGAGAGTGAGAGAGACACACACACTGAGAGTGAGAGTGAGAGTGAGAGTGAGAGAGAGAGCGAGAGAGCGAGAGCGAGAGCGAGAGAGCGAGAGAGCGAGAGCGAGAGAGCGAGAGCGAGAGCGAGAGAGAGACACACACAGAGAGTGAGAGAGAGAGAGACACACACACTGAGAGTGTGAGAGATAGAGAGAGAGACAGAGAGTGAGAGTGAGTGAGAGAGAGAGAGACACAGAGAGTGAGAGAGAGAGAGACACACACACAGAGAGTGAGAGAGAGAGAGACACACACACACTGAGAGTGAGAGTGAGAGTGAGAGTGAGAGAGAGCGAGAGAGCAAGAGCGAGAGAGCGAGAGCGAGAGAGAGAGAGAGAGAGACACACACAGAGAGTGAGAGAGAGAGAGAGAGAGAGAGAGAGAGAGAGAGAGAGAGAGAAAAGACACACACACTGAGAGTGAGAGTGAGAGAGAGAGAGGAGAGAGAGAGAGAGAGATAGCGAGAGAGAGAGAGAGAGAGAGAGAGAGCGAGAGCAACCTTCTTTCATTGTCCAAAGCCAAAGGCCTTGGTCATATTAGCTGCCCATCCTAGTGGCTGCTATTAGACTCCCCCTCTTTCTAAGTTTGTCAAATGGAACCGCTCGCGTTCCCAGGAGCACTGTTCAGAACTGTGTTTTCCCGCCAATTGCATTTTGGGAAATGACATTAGCTGCTCCATTACAGGAGTTGCATGGTCATTAATAGGCTACAGCCTTTTGACTGTAAGACTATTGGCTTGCTACTGTTGCATGTTTCCATTAAGCTCTTAATGAAAAAATGTCCTTCCTTGTATGCATGTATAGTATTTCCTATTGGTCAACTCATTTTACTGTTTGTTGACCGGTTTGATAAGGTCTGTAGGTCAGCTGCAAAATTTGCATTCGAACATGTGCATTCCTATTAATAAGCTCCCTCAGCAGATGTTCGACTGACATACAGTACATACCGCTACTTCACAACCTCAATGAACTGCACCAACACACAAAACTAAACCCAGAGGAACAATTCTCCGATTCTGTCCTTTCGTGCTCTTTGGTCTGGCCTGCAACACTGCAGTGAGATGTTGTGTACAAAACACACACAAAAACCGCGCCTTGTGAAATCCTCACGCCGTTGACCCCTCTTCGGTTCATGTACCCAGCTTGTAACAAACGTGCACCCCCTGGAAACCAGGGGGTGCACGTTTGACAGGAGCCGTCAGTAAAACCCCCAAAAACGCTGGTTCTGCACAGCAGCTGTGAGACCATCCGTCTCCCTTCACGCGGGGAAAAGGAGAGGAGGAGACGTAAGGGAGAAAGGGAGGGAAAAGCTTGGCAGGCGGCAGGGGGGGTCGCTGTTATCTGTCAGCACACTCATCTGTTCCAGGCCTTTTAAAGATGTCAGCAGGGGATGGGAGAGAGCGTTGGTTTTTAGGGAGGATGATTTCGGTATACACATACACATGATATGCACTCACACACACACACACACACACACACACACACACACACACACACACACACACACACACACAATTAATTCTCTCCCATTACATGTTTTTTTCCTGTTCAACAGGAGGAGAATTATACCATGGATCTCAATTGCAACCTCAACCTCAACTGCAGCAAGCTTTAATTACAAGCTTTAATATCAAACTATTATTATTAAGTAAGAAATAATGAAAAACACATTCCTGTTTATCCCTGGCTATGTTACATCATATGTTGCCACAAGAAAAAAATGCCACAGAATACAGAGAAATGCATGAGTGGGGCCAAACTAAAAGTCATACAAGTTAGAAGATTGGCTGTAAGTATGGGAGCTATAGGTAAAGTCCAGTTACCACCCTTGAGTAACTGCCAAACATACCTCCCTCAGTGCTACCTGCATTGCTTTCCTCGACCAATTATCGCCAACAGTCCGTTCGCAACTCAGAAGAGGAGCGCTGCCATTTGTAGACTGTTGGGCAAGTAGTTTCATCCTATTGTCTCAACGTCTCTGGCTACATCCACAATACGCTGAGGTTCTTAGGGCTTCATTCAATGCTGCGTCAAAGAGACTTGGCTTGACAGTCCAGGTGAATGAGGAGTATGTAGACTGAACGGTAGATGGATGGGGAACCAACTCCCGCTTGACAGCATGGTATTGATCTCAAGCCCTCCTGACATATGATGACAGACCCATGCAAACAGACACACCTGGTTGTTGTTACCTCTAACTCATGGGAAAATATGTGCAGTAGGGTTCTATGGAAATTGCACAATTGTGGTGCGTGTTTATGATTGTATTAGTTTGAGTGAGATTCCTGCTGTCTCTCTGGCAACCAGATGCAACAATACTAAAGTTATTCAGTTCCCTGCTCAATGCTGTAAGAGATGAGTGGTTGAGAGGGGAGAGGTTTGAGAAGGCCCTCAGACGGTGTCCGTCTGCTAAATGGATTTGACATTTTCGTGGCATCACACGGTAGATAGTTTCTGACGAGAGAGAGGATTTCAGGTTGACGCAGAGTGTCCCTGGAAGAGAGTTCTCAAGTTGCTGTGTGTAATTGGAGAGAGCATTACCGGTGTCACTCATACAAGCACACAGACAATCGTACTGTACATACAACACACACACTTTAAGTAAGTGACTATTTTCCCATTTTCGTTCCAAATTGTTGCTAATTCAAGGATGTCTGTTCATTCAGCTACAGCGTGTATGATTACAGGATTAAAAGGGGAAATATTGACGGGAGTTTCTGAAGATTCACAATACAGAAAATGTCCTATTCTTTAAAAGAGACACATTTGGGAATATGTTTTAAGAAATTACAGAACACCTTTGGGTTTTTGTGCATCAGAAAAAAGGACAAATAAAACTGTGGTTGGCAGTTCACAGTAAATATTTTCCATTTAGCAAATTCATATTTATTTTCCTAATAACCTCGTTATTCTAAATGGAGGGCATTATGGGTCAAGGAGATAAAATGCTCATAAATATGGGAGCCGCTTGGCTGTTTTGTTACAGTTACGATAACAACTCCTCTCTCTAAATTATACCAGGGATTAAGCTGCCTGCTATGAGAGACAGCCAAAGACAGCCAAATGGAAAGATGATATCAATCTAAGACGCTAAATCTATTCATTTAGTCCGCGTCCCAAACGGCTCGCCATTCCTTCTGTAATGCATTACTGTTGACCAGGGCCCATGGGGCTAAGGTCAAAAGTAGTGCATTGGCCTATAAGGAATAGAATGCCATTTGGGACTGACCCTAGAAAGCAGTTGGAGCTCATGAGAAGTCTTTCTGGTTTAAAGAAGTGGGGGGGGGAGAGGGGGAAAGATGGATGAGTGGAGTTATTTTCCATCCATTAGTGGACCATTGCATGAGAGATACATGATACAAACATCATTTACTTTCCACATCTTCACTTAATTAAGTAATTACAACATAAACGAGGCAGGCACCGGCCGTTACTTCTCACTCACGGACTCTTCTAGCACTTAGTGTATAACAGAGGTGAATTAGGATCAGGTAGAAAACACATTTTACTCTGGCATTTTTAATTAAATACCCTCAGGCCGGTCTGTTGAATTCTGACAGTGAAGAATTTCGAGTTCTGTGTGTGTCCATTACTCTTTTAACAGACAGGAGAAATATCAGGCCTAAAGAGCAAAACAACAACTCTAGGACCTACTGTATTAACAAAGCAGAACGACAATGTCATTTATTTTTCTCATGCAGTCACTTTTCACTGCATACTGTTGTCATATTGAATTCTGCCATTGAAAGATTTTGAGAGGAGTGAGAAGGATTTCTACATGAATTCCTCCATGAATTCCAGTGTAACACTTTCCGTCAAGTCTGCTCTCTCCACGGCTACTGTGACATGACCTTGAGTCCTACTTGAAGGCGAATGCAGCAATGCATCGATATGCCAACATGAAAATCACCAATTCAGTAAATATCTTAAAAACAATTACAGGACTTTAAATGGGTCATGTTGGAATAAAAATCTGTTCAAAAGACAAAGACAGGGCCTCCCGGGTGGCGCAGTGGTTAAGGGTGCTGTACTGCAGCGCAAGCTGTGACACCAGAGACTCTGGGTTCGCGCCCAGGCTCTGTCCTAACCGGCTGCAACTGGGAGGTCCGTGGGGCGACGCACAATTGGCCTAGCGTCGTCCGGGTTAGGGAGGGTTTGGCCGGTAGGGATATCCTTGTCTCATCGCGCACCAGCGACTCCTGTGGCGGGCCGGGCGCAGTGCGCACTAACCAAGGTTGCCAGGTTCACGGTGTTTCCTCCGACACATTGGTGCGGCTGGCTTCCGGGTTGGATTCCGGGTTGGATGCGCGCTGTGTTAAGAAGCAGTGCGGCTTGGTTGGGTTGTGTATCGGAGGACTTTCAACCTTCGTCTCTCCCGAGCCCGTACAACATCGAGTTGTAGCGATGAGACAAGACAGTAGCTACTAACAATTGGATACTACAAAATTGGGGAGAAAAAGGGGGTAAAATTAAAATAAAATAAACTTTAAAAAAGACAAAAACAGGACACTCAAAGAACGAACAACCTCCTCATACTCTATCAGACAGCTGATTTGCATGTACAACATTTCCTCAAATCCAGCCCAGTTTTCTTAGGATCATTCAAACTGGATGGAACAGGTTCACATCACAAGTAGCAGATGGGTTGGGTTTATTAAAGTGGGCTAAAGTTTGACCGACAGGGACACCTGTCACAAACTGAGAGGATTGGGCTGCTGCGGTGGAACGCTACAGACGTCCGGAATTACCTGGAATATTCCCGTTTAGGTGCTGTTTCAAATCAAATCAAATGGTTCACATGCGCCGAATACAGCAGGTGTAAGTGAAAGTGAAATGCTTACTTACAGGCCCTTAACCAACGATGCAGCTCAAGAAATAGAGTTGAGAAAACATTTACTAAATAAACTCAAGTAAAAAAATAAAACAGAAAGTAACACAAGAAAATTACATAACAATAACGAGGCTCTATACAGGGGATACTGGTACCGAGTCAATGGGCGGGGGTACAGGTTACATAACAATAACGAGGCTCTATACAGGGGATACCAGTACCAAGTCAATGGGCGGGGGTACAGGTTAGTTGAGGTCATTTGTACATGTAGGTAGGGGTAAAGTGACTATGCATAGATAATAAACAGCGAGTAGCAGCAGTGTAAAAACGAAGGGGGGAATAGGCCGGGTGGCCATTTGATGAATTGTTCAGCAGTCTTATGGCTTGGGGGGTAGAAGCTGTTAAGGAGCCTTTTGGACCTAGACTTGTTGCTCCGGTACCGCTTGCCGTGCGGTAGCAGAGAGAACAGCCTATGACTTGGGTGACTGGAGTCTTTGACAATTTTATGGGCTTTCCACTGATACTGCCTATTATATAGGTCCTGGATGGCAGGAAGCTTGGCCACCGTGATGTACTGGGCCATACTCACTACCCTATGTAGCGCCTTACGGTCAGATGCCGAGCAGTTGCTATACCAAGCGGGGATGCAACCGGTCAGGATGCTCTCGATGGTGCAGCTGTAGAACGTTTTGAGGATCTGGGGACCCATATGCCAAGAAGGTGAAATCTGGGAGACAAAGCTTCTGATGTTCTAAACAGGTACTATGAATATGGAAGGATCAGGAACTAAGACCACCTTGTCAGTTGAAAGCTGATCAAGCAAAGCCTGGTGAACTCTGACCCAATTCATCCAAAAAGTGTGTGGTATTCTATACATTTCTCTAGGTCACTTTGTGATGTGATGTCACAGCTAGGCCTTGCAGGTAAACCCCTACTTCAATCTCCTTCCTGCAATTCAAGTCCCTGAACTGATTTTCTTATTCATGAACTGTTTTCATTCAGCATATGCTCATGTTCACAGCTATTCCCTTAGTCACCAAGCAGCGGCTAATTGAAGAGTTTGGTCAGGTAAAGGTACTGCCACTGCCAGGCGCCATAAGGTGCCTTGATGCCGGCAACAACTGGTCTAGGAGCCGTTTTATTTTTTAAAATCAAGGGTTGGAATTGTCAAAATAATAAACTGACTCTCTGAATCAGTTTCTAAGCACCCTTGGAGTTGGTCGAGTGAGGGATCAACCACCAAGACATGAAGAGTCGTCAGATAACAGGAGTCTCAACGAAAACAGGAGCATCTCCTTGGATACGGACAGTCAGCGGCCATCTTTGAAATGACTCAACAAAACATCCCAACAGCCCCATCCATCGATGGCCTAACATGCGTGACTGGTATCAAAGCAGCGGCCTTTGGTCCTCAGAATGACACTGCCCAACCCAATGATGACTAGTGCTGATTATGAAACAGACATTGTACATCACAACAATAGTTTGATTAGTTTAGGAGGGTAGTTTCGCAAACAGTGCAAAAGACAAAAGTCAGAGCATTTCACCCGTCGATCAAAATACGAATACTGGACTTGTCATCAAGTCCAGGGACAATGTCAGAGGTATAATAATGCTAAATAGACGTTTTTTTGAGTGCATTTAGTGACTCGGGCCAATATTCCCCCTGGGAAATATCAATCAACTGGCTTTCAATTCAATGTGATTCATCGTAATGGAGTTTCATGTCTATATAAACCAGCCATCAACAGTAATGGAGTCACCATGAATAAATGACAAACAAACACACACACATACACACACACACACACATGCACAGTGGTTTGCAAGATCTGAAAGGTCATCGGAGCGAATAGAAAAGCTCTGTGCCCAGAGTATTTAATGTGGCTAACGCAGAGATAATAGTATCTCAACTAACCTGTTTGATCTTCTTAATGTAGTGTGTGTGTGTGTGTGTGTATTTAAGTGTGTGTGCCTGAAGAAACTCTTTGCTAATGGCAAACGCTATTAACCCCTCTCCATTCCTTCAGCTCTCTCCCTCTCTCATTTTATCTTCCCCCAGCTGTGTTTGAAATGCCGAGTCACACAACAGTGAAGGATTTTGATTGGTCTGAACAATGCTAATTATAGTTAATTACTCTAGGCAATTGACCGCTGTCCCCCTGCCAAGCACATGCATAGAGAGTGTTGACCCGGCCTGCCGAATGTGCTGCTGTGGGGAGGGAGGAGAGGGGAGAGATGGGGTGAGAGAGAAGAATAAAAATTGTTGACCCATCGAGTGTGCTTATACTACTGTGGGGGATAGGGGGAGAGAATGAAGGGAAATTAAGAGAGAGAGAGAGTAGGGGAGAGAGGAGAGACGGGTGAAGGAGTAAGAGAGTGTTGGAGAGGGAGAGAGGAGGTGAGGGGGAATAAATGGGGGGAGAGAAGGGGAGATGGAGAAAGGAGGTAAAGGCTGAGAGGGACAGAGGAGGAGAGGAGTGAGGGGAGAGCAGAGGAGGGGGAAAGAGGAGGAGAGAGAGGAGAGAGGACGGGAGGGTGAGGGGTGAGTTGTAGGACAAGGGGGACAGTGTGGCGAAAGGAAAAATGTTTGAGTCCTTCTGTAAATTAAACTGTCATACAGGAAGGGACAAGGGCGGATGGCCACGGCTTCTATCCCCATCCACCCTAAAAATAAAGTCCTGGGACCAGACAGAGTTCTTCATTGTGCACCCTGGTCCACCTCTAAGCACTTGTGGCCTCTTCTGCTCAGTCAGACTGGTTTTCCTCATCGAAAAACACAACATTTCCCCAAAACTTAGAAGACTAAACTAGTGTCTGGGTTGAAGAGAAAAACAAATAGATCCGGATCAAAAACAGTTATTGGCCCTGAAGGTGAGTTCACAGTGTCTAGCTTAAACACTGGCCTTTGATCTTTTAGCTCTTGTCACATCGCCACCAGGTGAGAGGGGTTATCCGTGACCTATGACCTCGGGCTATGTGGCAGGTGTATGCGCCCCGGCAGTACATCTGTGCTCTTTTGGCTCCCTCCCTTTCTCTCTCCCGCTAGGCTTGTGAAACTAGGCCCTAATACTCTCCAGTCTGCTACAGTACAGAGAGAGAGAGAGAATGAGAGCGAGAGAGAGCAAGAGAGAGAGAGAGAGAGCGAGAACGAGAGAGAGAGAGAGAACGACAGAGAGAAAGAGTTCGCATCTGGAAGCCATCGCCTCAAAATCTCATTATCAAATGACCAGACTGGATACACAGTGCTGCTGCTGTAGGGCTGAGCCTCTCTCTACTCTACTGCGCTCCATTAGCTACACCCCAGTGTTGGGTTGACGAGTTGCTGTTTTCCTTTCTACAACACCTCGTGAGCTTATTGCGTTAGTAAAGAAGCCAATGCCTAGCAATAACTCTGTGAATGGTAACCTTGGAGGATGTAGTAATGGGAAGCTATCTTGCACAGTCAGTATACAACTCCCTTGTGTGTCCATCAGGTCTTTACCGTGGCCAGCTACAGTTCATTCTCTGTGTGTCCATCAGGTCTTTACCGTGGCCAGCTACAGTTCATTCTCTGTGTGTCCATCAGGTCTTTACCGTGGCCAGCTACAGTTCATTCTCTGTGTGTCCATCAGGTCTTTACCGTGACCAGCTACAGTTCATTCTCTGTGTGTCCATCAGGTCTTTACCGTGGCCGGCTTCTCTGTGTGTCCATCAGTTCATTCTCTGTGTGTCCATCAGATCTTTACCGTGGCCGGCTACAGTTCATTCTCTGTGTGTCCATCAGGTTTTTGGCCAGCTACAGTTCATTCTCTGTGGTCCATCAGGTCTACAGTTCATTCTCTGTGTGTCCATCAGGTCTTTACCGTGGCCGGCTACAGTTCATTCTCTGTGTGTCCATCAGGTCTTTACCGTGGACGGCTACAGTTCATTCTCTGTGTGTCCATCAGGTCTTTACCGTGGCCAGCTACAGTTCATTCTCTGTTTTATTAGGCTTTTATGGTTTTCACAAATCTTTCAAGGTGGGATTTTTCTGGAGTGTGAAACGACATGCTCGGTGGCTGTGGGAATCTGTCAGCGCGGTGAAGAAACAAACCCCTCTGTCAGTATAAGTGCCAGGAGCGCTGTTAGTCCACAATGCTCTTTTCTTATTTAGCACGTCACTTGTCAATTTTTAACGGGGGCACTCTGACGGTAAACAAACAGAAGTGTTGACAGCACCGAGCGCTTGGGTTTTACCCGTCGTCGTTCAGCCGCGGGGGTTACGTTTGACAGCTCGCACTCCAACACGTACCCATAAGCGAAAGAAGACCAGGAGAGCGGGCACTTGACTGTACTGCTACAGAGGAGAGGCAGATAGGTGAGCCTACTGGTTGAATCAAAGTTGCTTCCACATCATTTCAACCCCAAAAATGTGAATCAACGTGGAAAACTGATTGGATTTGTAAAAAGTCCTCAAACAAGGGAATTTTGTATTTTTTTCACCCAATTTTTTTACTTAAATCCAATTACATTTTTTTGTTGATGTCACGTTGAATTCACCTTAGTTGACAATTCAACCAAATGTAAATAAAAACTAGACGATGAACTGACATCTGTGCTCAGTGGGAGCTTTATTCTCTTGAAGGCCTTTTTGATTGAGTTAAGTTATGTAACAGTCAACTAATTAATACCAATAATTATTAGTATTAATACTTATTTTTGTAGTTTTAGGGAAGTTTTCTTGAACAAAATTAAATATATTTTTTCCATTTTTATTCTTAATATTTAGTTTATGAAAAATGTATCTCTCTCTCTCTCTCTCTCTCTCTCTCATTGGATGTCAGGGATTTCCTCCTCTTCTTCCGAAGAGGAGAGGCGAAAAGGATCAGAGGACCAATATGCGGCGTGGTAAGTGTCCATGGTTCTTTTAATACGTAAACGTACACATGAACAACTGATTACAAAAACAAGAAACGTGTGAAAACCTAAACAGTCCTATCTGGTGCAAAACACAGAGACAGGAACAATCACCCACAAACACACAGTGAAACCCAGGCTACCTAAATATGGTTCCCAATCAGAGACAATGACTAACACCTGCCTCTGATTGAGAACCATATCAGGCCAAACACAGAAACAGACAAACTAGACACACAACATAGAATGCCCACTCAGATCACACCCTGACCAAACAAACATAGAAACATACAAAGCAAACTATGGTCAGGGTGTGACATTGGACCATATTACTATATAATCTGATATACACTACTATAGTGTCTGTGGATAATGTCTGTGGATCTACAGTAACCATGGATGTCTATGACCAGAAGCTGTTATGGAATGTCTAGGGATCCCTGTCTGAATAGAGTCCTGGGTGGGAGAATGTCAAAAGTCCCTCTGTGGAGAGCAGTCTGAATAGAGGGCTGGGTGGGAGGATGCCAAAAGTCCCTCTGTGGTGAGAGGTCTGAATAGAGGGCTGGGTGGGAGGATGCCAAAAGTCCCTCTGTGGTGAGAGGTCTGAATAGAGGGCTGGGTGGGAGGATGTCAAAAGTCCCTCTGTGGTGAGAGGTCTGAATAGAGGGCTGGGTGGGAGGATGTCAAAACTCCCTCTGTGGAGAGCAGTCTGAATAGAGGGCTGGGTGGGAGGATGCCAAAAGTCCCTCTGTGGAGCATTCACATCTGCTACAGTGACTGTCACTTTGTACTTGTTTCTCTTCTTTAGTAGTCCATTCATTCTCGTTCTCTCCCTCCCAGGCAAAAGTGTAGGAGTGTCAGGGGGTACAGTAACAAGAAACACAAGAACATGAACTCTGAATGAATACTGCTTTAAAACCGTAACATCCCCACCAGTCACAATGAGCAAAAAATTAAATAAAAACTCAATGTGGAGAGGAACGTGAACGTGAAAGGGAGCCCTGAAACAAAGAAAAACAGATAGAAGATGATATGAAATCACTCGTCTAAATCCCGGTACCAACACAGTAGACGGACTTAATTCAGCCTCCAGCTCTGCGCCACAAAGACATCTGTTCCTCATTTCCGTCCACTCACTTGACAGAAGGATGCCCTCCTCTCCTCTTCAGCTCATCTAATACACCCCCCTTTCTTCATCCTTTCCTTCCTTCCTTCTGTTTGCTTTTCTCTTTATTGCGTGTTTTTGTGTACGTCTGAGCGTGTGTGTGTGTGTGTGTGTGTGTGTCTGTGTCCCCTCCCTACCCCGCTATTGAAACTCTCTCTGTACGTGTGTGGTCAGTCTATGTCATGGAAAGAGCAGGTTTTCTTAACGTTTTGTACACTCAGTGTACATCTAGCTTATATGCCATCGTATATGGACTGTAAGAGGACTTTGGTGATGGTGGGTTTGACTGGATAGTTTATTCAGCAAGATGACTGACTGGTATGTTGTTAGATAGACTGAATAAGTTACAATATGAGAGTTCATTATTTATGGCGGAGCAGGCTGCCTTATAAATGACCAAAGCTTCATTGAGGTTTCCTAATAAAGAAGAGAGAGAGAGAAATAATGCTGAAAAAGCCTTATAAAGTTGGATCTTGTTCAGTGCAGCAAACAGAGAATTGTACAGGCTGTTAACTGGACACAAGTGCACTTCAGGAAGAGACACAAAGGGAATTGAAACTGTGTGAAGAGTGATTCTGCACATTTGTTTGTGCTCTAAGTAGAAGTAAATGTCATGCACACACAAATTGTCCCTTTGGACAGTGTTGCCAAGGGTGACAGATTGTGCCCTTTGAAACCAAAGACATTAAATAATGCAGCGCTAGCTAAAAACCAACCGCGGGTTCCGTTTACGCAAAGTGACACAAAACCTCTATTCTCTGCGCCTGATGGGAAAGAGTGTCGGAGGGTGAGCAGTGGGAACAACTTTGAGTCTTTCACGACCTGCTTTGTCTCCCCAGTTATAGTGTAGTTGTATGAGAGACACGTTTGTTAACATAAGGGGAAAAGATTTCGCTCACAAGTCACCTGTGTTGACAGTAGGAGCCTGGGGAAAAACCCAAGTGTGTGTCCGTATGGCCATACATGGATAATATTGTGTAGCTAAGGTCTCAACCCAACCAACACCTGTCAATGGACGGTCTCTATGTAATGTGCTTCTTTGAGAAATTCTATCTCAGCAGACACACAGGCCATAGTCGTGGCTTTGGAAAACCCCTGACATTTTACATTCACAAAGCTGGAAGCTGGAATTGAGAAGGGAGAAGAAATGAAACAGAAATACATTTTACGTCTCTAAAATGTTGTTGTTTTTATTTATTTGATTCTTTTGAAATGGTTGGCAGTGTGAGGGTTTAGCCATTACGTTTGTCTGTCTGCTGCCATTCCACAAAATGTTTGTGCTTTTCAAATGGAGAATATAAAAAGGGATTTGCTGACTGTGCTGTGCCCTTTAGCAGAAGTGGTTAAGAATGAAAGCTTTTCACTAGATGGACGGAAAGGTTGTCTTATTCAGCGTATCCCCCCCCTACA